>NW_026125042.1:0-125858 GCF_943737965.1 Phodopus roborovskii
ATGTGCAGACATACACACAGCAAAACTATACATATAAAATAAATAGGAAAAAGGGTAAAACTACAAAGCAAATAGTGAAATCTTTACAAACTGAATTTCTTAATAACTGGCATATTAACTGAAGAAAACCCAAGGGACCTCAAATGTTGAATAACCTCCTAACCACATAGCCCACAACAAACAATGACTATTTTATGTCAATATCCACATGTTCTATCATTTACTACTTGAGTGATAGTTCGTTTTTTTGTTTGTTTGTCTGTTTGTTTTTAAGGACTAGATTTAACACTATATAACCCAAACTGGCTGCCAGTTAATGATACTTCTGTCCCAGCCTCTCAAATTGGGTTAAATAAGGATCAGAATAAACAAATAGGCCGAATAGATGTTGTTCAGGGAGGAAATAACTTACAACCTAGACAGATGAACACCCAACCAAGTTCACCGGATGCTCTCCTAATACCGGTCCCACCAGCAAGAGAGCTTTCCCGGTTCTTCCTCAGACCTCCTTCCACAGGTCACTTCTGCCCATGGCTCCACCCCCAATGGGCGTTGTCAGTGCCACAGAAGGAGACAATGTAACTATCTCACTACAATTCCCCTTTTAGTCTAAAGAAAGATTTAGGCTTAATACAAAACCTATACAAAACAGTGAATAATAAGGTATTGTAGCAAGAAAAGGAAAATCGAGAACAAAATGACCTACATATCTGGTCTGGGGTGAAGGCATAATGGAGTTTACAATAGAGTTGTACTAAGCTGGAAAACTTAAGTCTAGTACCTAATATATCTAACAGGAGAATAATAGTTGTGATAGTTTAAGTCTCCAACCTCATCCAAGACCTGAGAAGGAAAATAGCCAGTATAGGGTAGGGCAAAGTGCTGCGGATAGGAAACGCTTCCAAAAGATGCAACAAGGACAGAAACAGCAGGCTACCTGGACAGTCACCCTGGTCCTCACAACAGCGTTGATTGTTTTGACTAAAGGCCAAGAGAACTTGACAGACCATAACAACAGCAGGGAGGTAGAATGGCTGTCTTAGCCTGACTTGGCAAGGTCAAGCAGTCTTTTATATTTGTCTCCTATAAGCACATAGGACTGCATGCTCCAAATCAATGGTCAAGATGGGGCAGTTCTTTTAAGGGTCATTGTTAAAAGCAAGGATAAACTCAGAAGGAGCAACAACAGTGTCCAACATATTTTCAGAGGAAAGTGGCGGTGCTGTCAGGGCAACAGTGTCTCATGTCCTTTGAGTACTAATATTAAAACATTTAAATGCCATGTTCTGTATGTCTATGAAGTGATTGAAATTAAACATCTATATCTGACTAATCTCATAGGTACAGGAAACATGAGTAGAAGATAATCTGTAATACTCAAGGGAACTTACCTAAAAAGCAGTTAAAACTTCCCTGAGTAAAGCAGGAACAAATACTTAAACAATATAACTATGTACATACAGACTTATATAAATCCCTAAAATAAGTGGAGAGTAGAAATGTCAAGTTGAGAGGTAGAACTAACTATAAAGAGACAGCATGATAAATATCCCAAAATTGCATCAATATACAAAATGTCTTGAATACAAGAAAAGTATACTATACGTAGAATATGGCAAGAATAAATGTGCATAAACTGTATCAATATGAAATGTCTTGAACATAAGTAAAAGTATACATACGTAGAATATGGTAAAAATAATGTGCATAAAACATCCTGTACACAGGTTACTCCGACCAAGGCTCCACCCCCTAATGGGTGTGGTCAGAACCACAGAAGGGAACAAAGTAACTATCTCCCTACATCACAGGCACTGCTCCTTTCCAAGTTTTACTATTGGAACTGTTTATGGGTATTTTTATCTCTCAGACACTGCAACTGTGGGAATCCTTTCACTAGCTAGGGTGTGTAGGTGGGGATTGTTAGAGGCCATTGTGATTTCCAGTGATCACCTTGTGTCCCTGAGTTTCTTTCTAAAGCAGCAATTAGAAGGCTCTAACTAAGACTAGGGACAGTAACTATTCCTGCCTGGTGGAGTCACTGACTGGGATAGGAAGATGGACTGAAGAGGCACAGGACATGAGCCTGGAAAGGCCCGCTACCTTGCACTAGAGCCATCCTGCTGCTATCATAGATTGACAACTATGGACCCACAAGGAAGGTCCTCATTCAGAACATGCTTGTCTAGCACCAGGGGAATGAGTTATCCTAAGAGAGCCATTATTTTCTTCTCATTTCCCAAGCACCTCCCATCTTGGGTGCCTTGATTCCCCTAGATGTGGTTTTACAGGAACTTGAACAAAAGTTGACATCTGTCACTAGAGCATGGAAAGAGGGGACAGCCTCAAAAAGCAGATGTCCTTGGTCTTGACAAGCAGTGACAACAAGGAGGAACAGTGAGGTTAACAGCATTACCCGGAAGGGCAGTCTTAGCCACAGCCTCCATTGAGAACATTTCCAATAGGAGTGCTAGAAGGAGGACCAACTTACTTCTGCTGGTGCCACGCTGACACCATCACTAAAGGTAGCGCTCCTCTCAGGTCACCTTGTTCCTTTTCATTACCCGGACACCCTCTGCAGGTCCCCCACTTTCCTAATTCCTTTGCACATACCACCTCAGATATCTTCACTAAAGAAAATACTTAGTCATTTTCCCCTGCTGATCTTCCTCCTACTGGCCTGCCCTTGGGGTTCTGACAGGACACGCCCTCAGCTGCAGCCACTAGAGCACCACCTGTGTACATTCACTATGTTCCCCTTTAAAAGGGCCCTGCCCACCTCCCCATACTTACCTCTTTCTCTCTCTTCCTCTCTTTGTTTCTCTTCCTCTTTCCCC
Organism: Phodopus roborovskii; assembly: GCF_943737965.1. NCBI lineage: Eukaryota > Metazoa > Chordata > Mammalia > Rodentia > Cricetidae > Phodopus > Phodopus roborovskii. Next base: position 2,838 of record NW_026125042.1, read on the forward strand.
TCTCTCCCTGCCGCTTCTGACGGATGCCAGTCTCCCCCATTCCACTTCCCCATTTTATGATTCACTTTCCCTAATTAAAAAAAAGAAAACCCTCTGCTTTGCCCTGTTGATGGTGTCTTTCTCTCCTGCCTGGTTTCTTAAATTATAACATCCCCCTACTAAGATTTAGTGAAACAAAACATTTTGGAACACAATAGAGAGTTTCCAGAAACCAATTATCTGAATTTAGCAAAATGGATTAGTGAGTAAATGTACTTGCTACATGGGGCCCAGTGGCCTGGAGTTCATGTCTGAAACCCATATGAGGATGGGAAGCTAAACCCAGCCCAAAGTTCTCCTCAGCCCTTTACACACCGAAAAGCCATGGCTTGTGTGTTGGAACACTATACATCCTGCACACATACATACCCAATAGTTACCAAAATATTTTAAATCAATCATCTGGTATAGCTCAGTTGGTAGAGTGCTTGTCTAGCACTCACAATTCCTTAAGTTAAATTTCCAATACTGCATAGCATACACCTGGTGTGGTGGCACATGCTTGTGCTTCAGCACTCTGGAGGTAGAGGGTGGGCGAATCAGAAGTTCAAGATCACCCTGAAACCAATGTAAGCAAGCAAGTCTGGCATTGGCTGGACTAGGTTATGTGAAACCATAACTAACTAAAAAGAAGTCACAGTCTGAGGGCAAGTAAAGGATCCCTGCTTTTCCATAAGTTCCTTTGCCTGTATTTGTGTTCCTTTTTGCCCACATAAACATTTAGGGATGTACATTAAATAACCACGATAATTGTACTGAGAATACTTAATTAATCAAATAGCCTCTCTACTTTAAATCACGAATGTAAAAATCACAGAGTTATTAGTCATAGAAAAATTTCTTTTTGGCTAGTATTTAAGGAAGACATTTGTGCAAATACTTCTCTCCTACATCAGTATGTCATCTTTAGAGCCAGCTCAGGAAATGTGTCTAGCCCTAGTCTCTAAGGGAATTCCTTTAAACATAAGGCAACTGGAAGGCCCTGGAGCTAGGCTCAAGAAAGGACCAGGGAGGACTGTGCCAGCCTCTGGCTCAAGCCTGTAACACTGAGCATGGCGCTTTTGGCTCCCGGTCTTGAGAGACTTAAGTCATCACACACCTTCATTTTCACCAGTCCAGAGATGTTCTGAGGCACAGATGCTCTTGGGCCTATTCTTAGCACTCACTACTTTTTCTTTCATGTATGCATGTATGTGTCTGTGTGTGCTCATATGTATGTGAACATACATGTATAGGGGTACACAGTGAGTGTGGAGCCCAGTTAATGTTGAGAGTTCCTCCATCACTCTCTACCTTACTGCCTGAGGCAGGGTCTCTCAGTTGAACTCGGAGCTCATAAATAAGGGGACTCTAGCTAAGCAGCTTGATCCAGTGGGAGTCCTCTTGTACTATAAAGACTTTTAAGCATGGAGCAATCTCCACAGCCTCAGTCAGGTGATTGTAAGTGACTTTCAGCCTTCTTTCTCCAGTAAGAACCCTTGCTGAACCCCAAGGTGTAAAACAGTGTTCATTTTAGCAGACCCTCACAGCACCGTCGCCCATAGTAGAATATGCAGAGGTCTTTGTGATAGTTGTATGTGATCACACTACAATGCCTAGGAGTCCATGTTAGCATTAATAACTCAGACCTTAGTAGAGTTAACTGCATAAGGCTCTCTAGCCAAATTATTAATAGCTATTTGCTCCTCTTTTACAGAAGAAAGTTCATTGTCATAGTATCACAGAGAATGCAGTTTTGTAATGATAGAATAACATTTCTAACATTTCTATCCCTCCACAATGCTAGCATGACTACATCATGACTACATCGCTTAGAATGAAGTATTTCCAAAGAGCTGTGTTATAACTGATTCGGGCACACATTTCTTTTTTCTTATGTGTGTAGTCTATGAAAACACTACACCACAGGGTTCAGTGGACAGAGAACCCTACAGACTCTGCTTCTTCTCACTGAACCCCACTAGTCCTCTGGTCCCTCCTCCAAAATCCAGGGACGATGCTGATATACCCGCTGTGTTGTTTTCCTGAGAATGAACTGCACACTCTGCCCAAGTCCCAAAGTCCTCTCTCTTCTGTACAAGTAAAGTTCAGGGGGAGTTTATGTCTCTCATTACTATTCAGTCAGATCCCTGTTTAGCCTCTCTCTGGAAAAAAGCTTGTCTTCCATAAGAAACCAGTTGGATATAGTATAGACATCCCCAAGTGTGAAACAACATAAAAAACAATTTGCTTTGGCTTTGGCTGAAAAACGGCAGCCACTAAGTAAGCATGGACATTTGATGGGAAGGGTGCAAACAGAAAGCACTTCTGTGGGTATCCAAGGACATTAAAACCGGACGTCAGACACATGAGTCACACATGCTCCAGAGACAGAATGCAAAGACAAATAATGGATAAGATTAATTTTAAACCATATCTGAGATACTTTCTATAAAACTCGAGTTTTAAAACTTTCAGGAAATGTTTCCAACTATGTGCTTACACAAATTATTTCTCCACTATAATATAAGCAACCATTTATTTAAAAAGTTGATGCAAACATTTTCATATTTTAAGGATTTCACATTATGTGATTTATTGGAAAAGGTGAGATGATTTGACTTTCAGTTTAAAAAAATCAAGTTTTATTATTCAAGTTAGAAAATGTTATTTCAATGAAACTCTTTATTCTAGAGACGAATTCTGATCCTGAAGAGGTGACCCTGGGAAATGCTCGTCAAGCTGGATACCTGCGTGCCTTGACTCAACTGAGGCCTCCAAATTGGGGCAGGAGAGGACTGAGTTTGGAGCTTCTACTCTTTCAGGATGATGGGGGGCAGCAGAAGTTGTCTCTTTAGGAACTGAATCCACCCCACCTCCCACGTGCTGGGATTACAACTCACAGGTGTGCCCCCCACCACAGCTGACTGGCTTGTTTTTCATTGCTTGGTTGATTGGTTTTGTTTTGCCACAATGCACAGGATGGCCTGGAACTTCCCTACCTCAAGTAGTCCTTCTGCCTCAACCTCCCAAGTAACTGAAACGAATGGGCTGTGCTACTGCTTAGCTTCTAGAAACCTTCTCAGCCAGGCCTTTTCTAGTTTCCATCAAACTCAGAAGTAAAAATGGAAACTTCTGAGATTTCTCACATTGTCTCCATTATGCTACATCACAATAAAGAAGAAGTTTGCTTTAAGATCATGGGTTGAGAGCTGAAAACATGGCTAAGTGGGTAAAGGCACCTATAATATAGAAAGAGAGAACAGATTCCTGCACATTGTCCTCTGCCTTCCACAGGTAATAGTACCCTGACAGCTGTACCACTTAATAAGTACATTGACTAAAATAAAACAATAAAATCAGCCATTTGACAATTGTTCCCAGCATGAGTATGAACTAAATATTCTCTACCAAGTGTGTCACGCATCCTGTGGTTTTTGTGAAGTGTTATGAAGGTATTCTGGCACACAGAAGCCAAGGAATGCCACAGGGTTAGCTTACAGCCCTGTTCCAGGGAAAGGCTGTGGGTGTCTGCATCTATTTCCATCAGCTACAAGATGAGGGCTTTAACATGGCATATAAGGTAGTTATAAATCTCATTATCAGGGAAGGGCATTACAGGTAGCCTCTCCACTATTGCATGAATTGTTAGTTGGGGTCATCCTTGTAGGTCTCTGGACATTTCTCTAGTGTCAGTTTTCTCTTTAAACCTATAATGGCTTCCTCTGTTATGGTGTCTCTTTTCTTGCTCTTGTCTACTTGTCCCCCGACTCAATCTCCCTGGTTCCTCATGTTCTCCTCTCCCCTCCTCTTCTCCTCACTCCCTCTCCACTCACTGCCCTCCATCCCAATTCCCAATATGCTCAGGAGATCTCGTCCCTTTTCCCTTCTGTGGGGGACCTTGTATGACTCTCTTAGTGTCCCCCTTCTTTCCTAGCTTTTCTGGTGGTGTGAACGGTAGGCTGGTGATCCTTTGCTCTATGTCTAAAATCCATATATGAGTTAGTACATACCATGTTCCTCTTTCTGTGAGTGGGTTACCTCACTCAGGATGGTTTCTTCCAGTTCCATCCATGTGCCTGCGGATTTCTGGTGTTTTGTTTTGTTTTCCCCTCACTGAGTAGTATTCCATTGTGAAAATGTACCACATCTTCTTTATCCATTCTTCAGTTGAGGGGCATCTAGGTTGCTTCCAGGTTCTTGCTATTACAAAAAATAATCTGCTATGAACATAGTTGAGCACATGTCTTGGTTGCATTGATGTACATCTTCTGGGTATATGCCTAAGTGGGGGATTGCCAGGTCCTGTTGTAGACTGATTCCCATTTTCCTGAGGAACCACCATACTGATCTCCAAAATGGCTGTACGAGTTTGCACTCCCTCCAGCAGTGGAGGAGTGTTCTCCTCTTTCCATATCCTCTAGCATTTTAGCCATTCTGACAGGAGTAAGATGGTATCTCAGAGTTGCCTTGATTTGCATTTCCCTGATGGCTAAGGATGTTGAGCACTTTTTAAAGTGTCTTTCAGCCTTTTGATTTCCTCTATTGAGAACTCTCTTCAGTTCTGTACCCCACTTTTTAATTGGATTATTTGGTGCTTTGGTGACTAGCTTCTTGAGTTCTTTGTATATTTTGGAGATCAGCCCTCTGTCAGATGTGCAGTTGGTGAAAATCTTTTCCCACGCTGTGGGCTATCATTTTGTCTTGTTGACTGTGTCCTTTACCTTACAGAAGCTTCTCAGTTTCAGGAGGTTCCATTTATTAATTGTTGATCACAGTGTCTGTGCTACTGGTGTTCAGGAAGCAGTCTCCTATACCAATTCATTCAAGGGTACCTCCCACTTTCTCTTTTAAGAGGTTCAGTGTGGCTGGATTTATGTTAAGGTCTTTGATCCATTTTGACTTAAGTTTTGCATGGCGATAGACAGGGATCTATCTGCAGTCTTCTACACACCAGAATCCAGTTGTGCCAGCACCATTTGTTGAAAATGTTTTTCTCCTCCCATTGTATTATTTTAGCTGTTTTGTCAAAAATCAAGTGTTTGTAGGTTTATGGGTTAATATCAGGATTTTTTATTAAATTCTATTGGAACTTCCTGGGTCAGCTCTGCACATATTTGAGTTTTTCCAGGGAGATTTTCAGGGTGGGATTGGTCAGATTTCAGTCCCTGAGCTCAGACTGGCTAGATCTGGTGCTCAGGGATTGGTTGGTTTTCTGCTCAGGTTCAGGGTCTGATTTGGCTCTGGCTTCAGGGCTAAAGTGTGTTTCTTCCACTGGTCCTGTTTAGCTCTGTGGCTCTAATTTTATTTCTTTCACTGGCTCTGATTCCAGGGACAAAGTGTGTTTCTTTGGCACTGGTTTTAGGGTCAGCCTGCATTTCTTTGGTTCTGGTTGCAGGGCCAAAGTGTGTGTCTTTGGCTGGCCCTTTTTCCTACAGTTTTAAATACAAAAATTTAATCAGCATTTGACCTGGAAACATTTAACATTGAAATGGACTAAAAATATTTCAGTGTCACAATTCCATATAATTAGTGAAAAGAAATTTATGAACTTAAAACTCAGTGGGGCTGGAGATGGCTCAGCTACTCTTGCAGAAGGCCTGGGTTCAGTCCCCAGTAACCACCCACTGGCTCAGAACTCCTTGTAACTCGGGGGATCCCACGTCCTCTTCTTGCCTCCTTGGGCAGCAGACACTCACAGCGAATACAGACAGATTCATTCTGGCACACACATTTACATAAAATAAATATTTGTAATAACTCACTTATTGAAATAGTGAACAAACACAGCAAATATCCCTCTTAATATGTTCAATGTTTCCAATGCCCCAGTAATGTGAACGTGTCCGATAGAGTTATGCTTTCCTGATGCTTCTCTAACACTGGAGCGCAGTGTCCAGACCACAGCCCTGTAGGTTCTCCTCAGTTCTCTTTTTTGAGACCCTTCTTCCTCCAAAAATAGCCTGAGTTGAGCTCCTTTTCCATGGTAAGACCAAATAATTCTAATCCTCTCTCGTAGTGAAAAGATGGGCACTTGCCCAGCAACCAGGCAAGGCTGAATATTTTTCTCTTGAGAGATAGAGCCTCTTTTTGGGTAGTAATAGGACTAGACATTCATCCAAGGCCCAGAAGATTGAGAGTGATTGGGCCAGGCCAAGAAGGGCTCGCAGACAGCTAGTTTGTTGGCTGGATATGGATAAAGTAGAGAAAATAGAAAAAAATAAATAACAGATGAAAGAATATGTAACCTGGGGGCAGGGGCAATGCCAGTTCCTGGAGACTCTTCAGTTTTGACTCCAATCCCTCATGAGTGCTGACTGCCCTTCTCATCATGCATTCCAGGGTTTCCTTTTAAGAAACCAGAATAAGCTTGCTTGCATCCTATATACCTAAGAATGAAGCCATGGCATGCTAAAAGTTCTCTGTGTATAATGTCAGCCATAGCAAGGGGACAGTTAATGACAACGCCTTCCTTGACATACTTCCATCCAAGATTTGTGCTCATTCTTCTGAGACTACCGACATTTAAGCTTGATGTTAATTACACTATCAACTTAGATATATACTGCCTCAGAGAAATTGCCGTCACATTCTGTAATCCAATTCTTTTGTAGAAAATGAGTTGTAAAATTTATGACTCGCTTTCCTCTTCCCATACTCTCCAATGTGAAGACGCTCCATCTTCCTTGATGAAGAAGAATGGCAGGGCACCACATGGCCCTGCCTTCTCCTTGGCATCTATTAACATTTACTGTCTTTTTTTTTTTTTTTTTTTTTTTTTTTTTCATGCTGATCTTCTGACAAACACTGCCTGGCAAGCTCTGATACCTTCAGCAATGCTGTCAAGTCTCAGCTAGTTTGTGACCAACATAAAACTATTTCTGATTTTGTATACATCACTGGTCTTTCCAGGAAAGTTAAAGTTAAAAATGAATCCAGGGGGATGTCATACTTTTTTCCAGGCAGCTGTGATAAAATACCTTGTTGAGAACAATGTAGGGATAAATGGTTTATTATGGATCAAAGTTCAAAGGCCTTGTCCATCATGCTGGCAAAGTCAAGTCTGTAGGGGCTCAGAGCAACTGCTCTGTTGACATCCACAGTCAGGAAGCAGAGACCATGACTACAAGCCTGTGCTCAACTCCCTTTCTTCATTTATATAGTTCATAATTCCAACCTCATAATTCCAACCAGGAAATGGTACCACCCATGGGTGGGGATCTTCCTGCCTTGATTGATGTAATAAAGAAAATCCCTCACTGCCATGCCCAGCAGTCCATCTCCCAGACAATCTAAATTTTTGCTTTGTTGACAATTAACACAACTGTAGCAGAGGATATAAAAGAGTTTATTTCACAGGTAGGAGAGCCATAAGAAACTCAGATTCCTGCCCTACGAGGAGACCCGTCCAGCCTGCTCTGAACTTTGCATTAGTGGAAAGTATTTTTAATGTGGGTCTGAGGATAGTGTGTTACAGAAAGTAATTTGCATCACCATTCCTACTTGTGTGGTACTAAACACTTCTTATAAACATGGAACAATCTTTCCACTTTTACAAGTAGGAAAGATGAATCAAAAGTCTTTAAATTTTGTGAGTAAAAACCATCTGTAACACAAAAAAGAGTCTGAAGAATAGAAAACTAAATACAATTCTATTTTAGAATTCTGGAAAACACCTTATAATTTGCTGTTTGGCATTCCCTAGCTATTTCAATTCTTCTAGCTCAATTCAAATAGAATCCAAAGGCTATCAAATCAAGCCTTCCATTTTCCTTTACAAAATTATTTGAAAATGGATGAGAAATACTCAGAATTTAAATAACTATGCCTGAAGCTTTTCTTTCCTTATGTATTATATTAGCTAAAAGAGTAATACTTTTGTTTGTAAGGAGACCACTAACATAAAAATTTGAATTATTAAATGTTAGTGGTTTCATTACATTTTAATGTTTATATATGTATATACATTTAAATTACCAATTTTATAACTAACTAGCTTATAGAATATTGTTGCTTTGAGACAGGGCCTCATTTAGTTGACCCACTGACTCAAGCAATTCTCCCTACCTCAGTTTCTTCAGTATGGGGATTGCAGGTATGCACCTTAATGTTAAACTACAATAGATTGATTTTATTTTACTTAAGATTCTTTTTAACCTGTGTGTGTGTGTGTGTGTGTGTGTGTGTGTGTGTGTGTGCACATGCATGTGCACAGGTGTCTGCAGAGACCAGAAGAGGGTACTGGGGTCCTGGCACAGGAGTTAGCATCAGTGGTTGTGAGCTACCAGATACAGGTGCTGGGAATAGAACTCAGTTCTCTGGAAGACTATTAAGTCCTCTTAACCTCTGACCCTTTTTCTCTAGCCCCTTGAAACTAGCTCATGTTGTACAGTTACATAATCATGTAAGAGAATAAGAGAAAATGGCTTCATGCCTTCAAAACATCATTTTTTATCTAATTGTGTCAAATGTTTCCAGAATTAAGACAGAGATAAAAGCACCTTCATGTTTTTCTTAACATTGACAAGAATTTCCCCCATACTTACTTCACTACTATATAGTATTCTTGCCTTTTAGTTTGAGATAGATTTTCATCATGCTCAAATCCATATCTATTCTGCAAGTACATTTTCTAATGAGTTCTCTGTGGTGCTTACATAGGTTGTATCGTGTGCTCAGGAGTTCTCCTTAGGTGGAAATAAGCAATTGGGCCACAATACTATAATGGCCATATCTGGCACCCGCTTTCTCTGAAGGATAAAGGATGGGGCCCACACTCTGCCAACACAGCAAACAGCTCACACAGCAGCAGAGCTCAGGTGCAAAATGTAACTGCCTGGACATAATGACCTCATCCTGTCTGGAGCATCTGTGGAGGCGGCATTATAGGCATGGTGTCCAGGGTCCCCCCCAAGGGATGCAACACAGAGAAGTCATATAAATGGTACCTAATGTTATGATTTAATACTCTGTATTTGTTTCTCCATGAATACAGTTTACTTGTGTGGATGAGGAAAACGAGCTAGACTGTTAACATAGGTTAAAATTCTCTTGCAGAAGGAGAAAGAAGTTTGCTAACTGGGACCTACACAAGACTGATAGCTTGCTTTAGATGTGTCCTAGGTTATATTTGCTAATCATTACTCTTCAGGGCTTTAGCTTTGATATTTATATCTGAGAGAGATACACATGGGAGAAGATTTTTCTGCCATGTTTGCTTATCAATGTCTTTAAACCACTTTGTTATTGTTATATGTATTCACGCATGCCATTGCACACACATGGAGACCAAATGGCAACTCTGCAGAGTGGACTTCTCCATTCCACCAGATCAATGTTCAATGTTAGTGTAGTTTCCTATTCCTCATTGCTTTTAGTAAGGTGTCGGAAGAAAGTTCAGCTAAGAACTGCTTGGTTTATATGCAGAAATAGAAGCGAATGTGACTATCTAATGTTTGGGGGCTGTGATATTGAAGAGTTATTTTCCATACCAAATATTCATAGAGAGAAAGGAATGGTCAAACTCAGGGTATTGTCCTCCCAAAAAGCTTTTGTATTTCTGATGGTCTTAAGGTGACCTTTGCAAAAACCAGAGAGGAAGGTATGGATAGAAGAAGCAAAGAACTAAACCTTAGGGACTAGGCCTAGGACAGATGTTAGCTGTAGTTATCTACATAAAAAAAAATGGACCAGAGCAACTAGACTACACACTTACATGGTTTACAGAAGCCACAGAAACCACGAGTCTGGCCTGGAAATGTCTGTCTCTTTGAATTCCTAAAAGCAGCATGGGCTCAAGCCTTCAAACCCTCTCAGGTTGAAAACGCCGTGAGTGGCATGTAGCCCCCTAACAAGGACATCCACGACAACAGTTATCTCTGATGTGGCTAGGAGTGGTTATGGGCAAAGTGAATCTTCCATGGGGGAGTGAGCTGTCCAGACTGCCTGACCAAGGCTCTCCTTCCACTACCACAACAGCCACAAGGTCCCCACCGATGAGGGATGAAGGTGGCTGAGCAGCAGCCATGTGTCCTCTTCACAGGCCTTTTCATAGCAGTAAAGCCTATGCCTGTGGTACCACTCTGCAGCTGGGGTTTGGGGGCGGTGTCATGGTTTCCATGACACTGGTTATCAGAAGTCACCTCAGACCTTGATGGAGAAAAGAGAAGACATCTTGCTCTGCTCTTAAGCTGAACACCCACACTTACCCTTCTACTATTCCCTTCTCCCTGAGTCTAGGTTCAAAACCCACCTCTCCAGTGGTTCCCAAAGCCCTACAACTAAAACAGCACTGGACAGCCTTCCGTTACCCTCCTCACTTCACCCCTGCTCTGCTTCCTCAATGGGATAGAGACTAGGTCAGGGCAGGGCCTGATCTGCCTCCGGCTGGGATCTTAGCACCTAAAAATGACTGTAGTCTCTCGAACGATGATTTGTTGAAATCAAAGGAATAAGCGATCAGGCATTTGTAATCCCTCCAGGTTGGAAGTTAGATATTTGGTTCTAATTGGTACTTTCTATCACCATGCTGCAATGGCAGATACTGACCTGTATGTGAGAAAACTGTGATCACTCCTTTCAAGGTGTCACTGTGAGTTAAGAAACCTAACTTACCGTTTGTCCTGCTGGTTAAGTGCAGTTAATGCTAGAGGTAAGATATTTGATCTCATTCTTGCTGTGAAATAGTGGGACAGAAAATGCAGCTCAGTAGTAGAGTGCTTGCCTAGCATTTAGGAAATCTTGAACTTAATTTTTAGCACTGGAAAAACAAAAATGATTGAGATAATAAACTGTTGTAGGGATCCCATTGCTTTTAAAAATATTGCTGGTGTTCATTATATTATTATTATTATTATTATTATTATTATTATTATTATTATTGGTTTTTAGAGACAGGGTTTCTCTGTATTGCTTTGGAGCCTGTCCTGGAACTAGCTCTGTAGACCAGGCTGACCTCATACTCACAGAGATCCACCTGCCTCTGCTTCCCAAGTGCTAGGACTAAAGGCATTTGCCACCAATGTCCGGCTTATTAATTTTAACACAATGATCTGATACACCTTGGAAATCCTGTATAGTCTTCTTAAACCATAATCCAACAGACTCAAGGCAGAAGCTAAAGTTCATCCGGCAGTATATCTGTCAATCCAACCCAACCTACTGCCCCATGCCAGTCAGTGTGCTGAGCAGCCAGGACGTAGTGACAAGATAAATATTGTCTTTGGCTTCCTATTGGCTAGAGAGACTGAAAGTGGCAGGTGGGTAATTACACCATGATTCACCAAGATCTACTCTTGGAGACATATAGTATTACAGAAGTCCATGCCAGGAGACAAGCCAAAAACACGTCAGAAATACGTTTGGTTATCAGCAAAGCACAGACTCAAAAGTGGAACTGGAGATTGCTCAAGTGAAGAAGTAAGATGGGGTATTTTCCTGGCCAAATAAAAAGAGAGATCTATGTCAGAACATGTAAGCTCTCCATCTTATCTCTACCCTTCTGAATGTTGCCCATGGGCTAACTCAAATATCCACTATGTTGATAGAGGTTACTCAGGAGCCCAACACAGCCAATAAGCAATGAAGGCAACTAAGGAGTGGCCAGTGAGCCTGGAAGCAAGCCTACATTTACGAAAGTTTGATTTTTCTGCAGCTGAGCAGGAAAAAAAAAAAAAAAAAAACTACTCTGACTCTTACATTTTTTTGGACTTCCTTAGAAGCATCTCAAATGGATGACACCAAGCTGTTTTTCTTAAACAATGTCCCAAGCCTGAACTGGCATGGATGTTTTCTGAGATTAAAATAGAAACATGTTTTAATAACAGAAAACAACTAGGAAATCAAAAAGACGTTTAAGGTGGAACCATTATTTTTCCTTTTCTTGCAGAAAATTTCTATTTTTATACACACTGATAAGTCAGGATAGTGCCAGCCATTCTGCCACAGAACTTTTCTTTAACAACTTGAAGTAGCAATAACCTCAAAAAGATGAGTAGGGAGTGTGACATTTGTAATGTAGCAAATGCTCCTCAACATTTGTAAGCACCTACTATGTGGCGGGCAGTGTTGTCGGTACTAAACAAAGATAGCTATTCTTCTAGGGTTTACACGATAGCAGAAAGAAGACATATAGACATGTTATACAGTAGGACAGAAGAACAGTAGGATGAGGAGAAGGCAAAGTATTATGGGAAGCAACGCCAGAGGGTAGATAAGAGTTTTAAACAGTACATATTTGGTTTCTCGGGCGATGTTTGAACAGACTAAAGGGAGGCAATGAGCTGTACAGACAACGTCCTTAGTGGGTAGGCATGCCTGGAGGGGTGCCAGAAGACCAATTGACCCATGGACTGAGAAGAGAAGGACAGGACAGCCACTGCGGTATGGTTTGGGGAGAGGGATGATTTAAGTTTAAACGTGTGTTTTAGGGTGTATTTGCACATGAGCAGTCCTTTGGTTTAATACTTTTACTCTGCAACAATAGAGAAATTAACTACTTCAAACGGTTCTGCAGAGGTCCTCTCAAGACCAGCCACCACAAAGCTGCCTAGGTGGTAACAACCCTTGGGGCAAGGGGGGCGCACTTGCCCTGCCGTCCGCGTGCGCAGAGTGGAGCTGCGGGGGGGGGGGGGGGGAACAGGAACAGTCTCTTCTTCAAACCCGGCCCTGAGATTCAAACACCTTTTTCAGTTCCAAAGGCACATGGCTTTGCGTCTGCACGAGACGAATCTGTCCTCCTCCATCAGTCCAAGAGCCCCTCCGTGTTGGTGCGGAAGCCCGGGTTCTCCCTCTGCATCCCACCTGTCTGGGTGACGCCCGCAGAGCTCACACCGCTCCCCACCCACCCCACCCCCGCGCCACTCCCACTCCCGCAGCTTTCCTCGGGCTCACCCCCTTCCGGCAGGGTCACCCAGCTCGCCCTCTTCCCAGGCTGTGCTCACGCAACTTTTCTCGCAGCCCCCCGGGGCGAGCGCCACTCGTGGTAGACGGGGCTGGCGCGCGGCGTCCCCGCCCCCGAGCTGCCCCAGCGGCGGGGGCCCGGGCGCGCCCAGGGCACGAGGGCGGCGGGGCGGGCGGGCTGAGCGGCGCGTCCCTGCCGCCTCGCCCCTCCCCGCGGGCGGCGCGGCTCCCGCCGCAGCACCTCCCCTCGCCGCGAGGGAGCCGGAGGGCTCAGCCAGCCCCGCCGCAGACCTGCCCGGCTGCGCGCCGCGCCTGTGCGTCCCGGCAGCAGCAGCAGCAGCAGCAGCGGGTGTCGCGCCGAAAGCAACCGGGGGAGCCCGGGACGCACAGCTCCCCGCAACCCCGAGCGCCCCGCGCCCTGGCCCGCCGGCATGGCCGTGCTCCTGGCATTGGTGCTCGCGACCTCGCTCTACCTGCAGGCGGCCGCCAACTTCGATGGGAGGTGAGGCGGGGTCTCCGGCGCCCTCTCCTTTCCAGCAAGAACCCCCGACCGCGCGGCCTCGCTCGGGGCTGGGGAGCCGCCGCGGGCTCGTGCCCCGTGTGCGGTGAGCGCGAGTCGGCGCAGGGACACAGGTGACGAACGGGGCGTCCCAGCAGCCCGCGGCCAGTGCCCAGGGTGGACTGTGTCCCGAGGGGAAACTTGCAGGTGACCCGGCGGCGGCTCCACAAAGGGTGGCGACGAGGGCTCTACTCGGGAACCCGGGGCAGCCGCGAGCTCCCCGAGCATGAGGACTGAGAGGGGACGGGTGTGTGTGTGTGTGTGTGTGTGTGTGTGTGTGTGTGTGTGTGTGTGTGTAGGACTGAGAGGGGACGGTCTCTCTCTCTCTCTCTCTCTCTCTCTCTCTCTCTCTGTGTGTGTGTGTGTGTGTGTGTGTGTGTGTGTGTGTGTGTGTGTGTGTGTGTTGTCCACGCGGCACGGCTCAGACCTGGCGGGCCTGACGGATGGGATGCGTGCTCTGACAGGTCCCAACAGCTTGGAGCTGGGTCTCTGCTGTCACTCAGCGTGTCCTCCTGAGGCTGAGCGGCGTGCGCTCTCCTCCAAGATCTCCAGCTCTGCGCGAGGGTCGCTCCCCTCAGTCCCCACTGGCCCTCAGCTGGACAGGTTTCCCGTTGGCTTACACCGCCCACCCCTGCCCCCACCTTCAGAGCCTGTCCCTCGGCTGCCTTGAAGATGCCGCACCTGTTTTACCTGCAATCTTGGAACGAATCAATTCCAAGATTGATTGGCTTTCTTGTCCCTGGAGGGGACCGGAGGGGAAGCGGTGGAGTGCGGAAGGGAGAAGGCAGCAGCTCTCCTTGTTCACCACCTGGTCGGAGGAAATAGAAAGTTAGGGGGTTATTTTGTACTTTGGGCCTGAGGGTAAGAGAAGATGAATTGAAAAGATAAAGCAGTCAGAGGCTAAGGCTTTTCTTTTCAAAATCAATTCTTTGCCTACATTTGAAATTGTAGTGCATTACTTTGGGGCATACACATTTACAAGAAACACTGTTTAGATGTACAAGGAATCTGGTAGGTGTGAATCTAAACAGGGTGCGAAGAGCTATCTGATGCATACGATCTGCATCCTAAGATTTCAGTCTCTGCGCATGCTTTACATCAGAGAGGGAAATACTATGATCTGCTGATGCAGACAGCTTGCAAAACACAAGGACACTTGATACATTCCCCACAGTTTAAATTCCTTGGTTTTAGACCTCTCTCATAGCTTGGCAGTGACGGGAGGGGGCAATTGTATCCAAAAGAGCTTTGTTGCATTTGATTTTTGAGTAACCTCTTCTTGCCCATTTCCTCATCTGCCTTTATACTAAGCAGAAATTCTTTCTGCTTTGACAGGTCTTCTGTTACTCAACGCTTTTCGGTGTACGGTGCATCAGTGTATGGTGCATTAGCCAAAACTGCCTCCCCCAGCCCCAACAGCTGTGAGTCTGGGGCATCTGTTTTATTTCAAATCTTTCAGAAACCACCCTGGAATGGTGGCCCGAGCTTCAGTTTCAGGTGGCTCCTACTCCTGCGTGGTGTGTGTGTGTGTGTGTGTGTGTTTAACTTTACAATTAGAAAGTAGGTCACTGAAGAACTTCTACTGAGAAGGTGTCTTGTCCTCAAATCCCTACAGACAATAAGGAGTTTGTGGTGTGGCTTCAATATATCTAAATAAAACAAAGAGAAAACTATTTTAAATCTCAAGTGTCTTTATTTATTTTACCTTTTTGTTTGTTTGTTTGGTAGGTGGCCCAGGCAAATAGTTTCTTCGATTGGCCTGTGTCGGTATGGTGGCAGGGTTGACTGCTGCTGGGGATGGGCTCGACAGTCCTGGGGACAGTGTCAACGTGAGTACAGGTCTGGAGGCCCCAGTTCCTGGGGAGTGTACCTTTCCACCATGGTTCGAGACTTTACTCTGCACTCTGGAGGGTTTGCCATTGCTGAGCCATTCTTGGCTATGCAGATCTGACCCAAATCCTTATTTTGCCCCTTTCCAAAAGCACCAGGGTTGTGGTGCCAGCTTTACTGCTCACAGGGCCACCTGCCTTGCTGTCCTTTGTTGTTGTTGTTATTTTATGCCTATGGGTGTTTTGCTTGCATGCATGTCTTTGTACTTTGTGGGTGCTGGGGATTGAACCCAGGTCCTCTAGAAGAGCAGCCAGTGCTCTTAACCACTGAGCCATCTCTCCAGCCCAGTGCTAGCCATTTAGCTTTTGTTCTTAGCTTCTTCCATTATAGGGCTCTTATCAGGCTTATTTCTTCCTTTGCTCCCAGCTCTGAGATGAAGGTGAGATAATGTGTCTAGACGATATTTACACTAAATAAACTTGGAACTTAAGAGTGCCTGTAAAATCTTCACCAGGGCTATAGTGTAAGGTGGCACATTTGCCATTTTTCTTTTTTAGGAAGAGAAGTTATAGTGACATCTACATGGGCCAACCAATAGAGTCATGGGACACATCATTTGTAAATCCCATAACTGACCAGTCACATAGTAAGTGCCATATCAGAACACTGATTCCTATTTTACTCATGACCAAAATAGACCCTTGAATGATAAACATTCTGGTCCTAAATGAAAATTTGAGTAATTTAGCACGTCTCAGATTTTACTTAGACCCGTATCTCAAACATTTATCCTGGTCTTCCTGTTTACTCCTCCCCCCTCCACAAAGGGACACATCCCACCCCAAGTGACCAAGTAGTTTTCTGAGGCATCTTTTGAGCACAGTATCTGGTAAGATGATGGGAACTGAGCTGGGCTCCACCTTGGGACATCTTGTCGGGCATGGAGTGTCAGGGAAGGATGATGGAGAAGGTTAGAGGGCAGTAGCCTAGATATGGACTGGCGGTGTAAGGAGTCAGGAAGACAATGACTTCCATCAGCTACTGTCAAGAATACTCGGATGTTTAACTTTGTTGAGGAAGGAGAGTGATTGTCACAGTTGGTCAGTGCACATTCAGGCTGTTGTCTCTCGTTGGGGACAAGCAAGGGAAGAGGCTTCCTGTGACTCATAAGCAGTGGCCCTTGCTCCTTTGGGGCATCGCCTCTTGCTAAAGAGAGATGGAGTTGCTGGTTTTAGTACATGAAAGGACCAGACACCACAGTCCTGCTTTCACTGCTCAGTGAAGTTCTTTCAGAGGAAATTGGTCCAGAACAGCACTGGTCCCTGGTAGGATGTGGGATGGTAGGGTGCCAAATACATGACAGTGTTAGAAATCCTGGCAGCCAGAGGCTGTCGGGGACGAAGGTGGATGAGAGGGCTGGGTCGTCTCTCTTGGCCCACTAGTAAAACAAATCCATCCCAGATGAGAGCAGGGTCAGCCTCTTTGTAGGAAGGAGCTCACTTGCCTTCCTCTCTGCTGGAATTTTCCGGAAACTGGCAAATTGAACAGTGAAGGGCCCGGAGGTCCGTGCAGTCAGTCGCCCAGCCCCCACCCGGGTTAAGGAGCCCTGCCCTGGCAGGATGCCCTGTGCAGCAGAGGGGCACACCTTCACACCTGCCCTAGAGGCAGGGATTAGGAGAATGTAGGTTCGATGCCAGGTGTGTTGAAAGAATTCTAGGGTGAAGACTCCTGAGTTCTCTCAAGACATCCTGCTGTGGAATTCCCAAGCAACACTAGAAGCTGTTCTACTTTTCTGTAGCAAGTAATTAAAATTTCTTAAGTATGCACTAGCTTGGCAAATCTAAATCTGAACAAGTACGGAGGCCTTTTAAAGTCACAGTGGTGTTATGAAATGTAACCACCCAAGAGCATCCCAAAACCTTTTCTTTCTCCTGTGCATTTCCTAACAGAGGGGAGAGACACTGCCATTTTCAAACCTTCCTTTTGTTTCTACAAGAATGTGAAGTGGGGACATTCAGCATTTCTCTCCCCCCCCCCCCCGGCTATTCCTGAGAATGTGAGGAAAGTGAAATGTAGAAAGCGGAGGTTAAAACGGTCACATCACAGGTGTGTAAGACTGTCTTTCGCACACCATGGTTCATCTGAGATGCGGTTAAGTTCAGGAGCCAGCACAACCAAGGGCAACATGGACTTTGGTTCTAGACAGCCTGGTTTCAAATTCCAGTTTGACCTTCTTGGCTGTGTGACCTTGGTTAATAATTCATCATTCCTGTGCTTCCTCCATTTTCTTCATCTCTGTAATCAGTCTGAAATACTACACACCTTATCAACACACAACCCTGAAAGGAGCTAGCATCTGTAAAGCACTGAAATTCTTCCTGCAAACTCTGCACTTGTACCTGGTCATGTTCAGCGTCCGGGATGGCTGCAGCCCTGGACAGGGCAGGGGGAGTAAATACATGCTACCAAATCTGGGAACGTATGCACTGAGTTTCACTACTGGCCAGATTAAAAATGGTCCCAAGGCTCCCTGTTTCGATGAAATGAAGTTCCTTTACCCTGGAAGGGGCCTTAGATGCTGAAGATGGCAAGACTGTGAAGACGAACTAAGAGGGAGAAGTATTCTGTCTGTTTGCCTTTTGCAGAATCGTAGATGGTCCAAATGCCTGCTGTCGGCTCAGGGTCTGCCTGCCTTTGTTTTGATCTAAGGTAGAGGAATGGAGGGCAAGAGGTCAGCTCAAAGGAGCAGAACAGCACCAAAAGGTGGGATGAAGGAAGTACCCAAACACTCCTGACTGTTGTGAATGCCTTTACGGAACTGGACGTTTTGCATTCGATTCAAGGAAAACGCCTTGATTTGAATCTGGTAGTCCATTGCCTATGTGATTTTTAACCTGGTTCTAAAAAACACAATGTGAATGATATTTTTGGCTCTCTGGCCGTTAATAATCTGAGTTTTTTTGTTTTTTGTTTTTGTTTTTTGTTTTTCCATGTCACTTCCATATCAAAGGTGCCACGATTCTTCTCTGATTGACTCACTCTGGGATTTTCCTTCAAAACAGCACAGCAAGGCAAATGCTAGCTGTGACCACCTGTTACACAGGGCCCTTCTGTTTATCTCTAAGAATATGTGTTCTTGGGGAAAGCCGTGCCCATGTTATATTGTCTATTAGACTTTATGGCCTTTGTGCAGCGACCCTTCAGTGAGTGTCTCCTCCATTGGGTTGAACATTCGTGACATATTTTGACCCAACAGTCACCTGAGTCAGATATCTACACAAAACCTTCTCCATCTCATCCCTACTTGCTCTCCTTTTCCTGGACTCATTTAGAGACTGCAGAGTCATGGAATTGTCTGATCTCCCCTTTGATTTGCCACCATTAGTTACAAAGCCACATTTAACTCAGGGACTTTCATCTTTTTTCTCCAGGGCGACTGAAGGACAGAGTAGAGAAACAGCCCGTTGGGCATGGGGTCTGTCCTCATATTTCCTGCCTGTGTACCCAGAGGCCAATCCCAGCATTCCTACTATGTTGGGACGGCATGGCAGTTTCCAGAAATAGGCAGGCTGTGTTTTCATAGTTCTTTTTTGGGTCAGACACTTGGTGTCTTTTTATTCTGTGACTCTTTGTTTTATGTTCTTGGCTCATAAATAGATGTCTTGCACATTGAAAATTCCACATTTGATTTTCTAATTGTCTTGGGCTTTGAATTTATTGAATATTAATGGGGTCCTTTATTTTCAGACGGAATTCTCTTATGTTCACTTATTGGTGGCTACATATTTGGAGCACATAGTACCTTAGTCTCTCAAATATTGTCACACTATATTTGTTTCTTGCTTGTAACTTTCTGTTTTTTGAGCTTGTCCCTCATCTCCGTAGCATATTTCATATTAATTATATACATTTTCTCTCTCCCCCTGCAAGCTGAGATTTCTTGGGTTTCTGTGTTTCATTTCACAAACAAAACAAACAAAAAAGAAAGACTCTGGGCTTGGGACGGAGAGCCCCCTGCTTTTGCATCTGCTTAGCCACCTGGCTTCCTGCAAAGTCAGTCTGAGAACTTAGTGTCTGCCACTAAGCTCTGTGATTTCTCCCCTTCATCACAGAGATCACACTGGACATATTGCTTCAGACAACAGTATTTTTGTTGAAAGCACTTTCTGGAGATAAAAAAGGGCATTTCAAAGTACAGCTCAATCTAGGCTTCAGCTTAGAGTTCTTTGGCCATCAGGGAACTGAAGGAAATGATATGAATTGAGATGGTATCCTTTATCCTTAAGAGCAGGGCAAATGCAGATATGTGTTAAGTTTCCACGGGAGAGTTGGGCAAGTGAATACATACACCCACAGACGGACTGCTCTGTTAGCTCTGAGCTCATTCCTCCTGTCGTGTCTCTTAAGTTAGCTAAGGCTGGACAGAGCCCGCCTGAAGATTTCAGCCTTAACTCTAAACTTAAGGTTAATAAAGAAGGGACTGTGAAATAGCAATTCCTTCTGCAACCGTTTTGTGGTTATCTGATTATTGGAGCTAGACAGAGTATGCTGGTGGCTGTGGATATTGGGAGCACAGTACTGAATTGTTTCTGCATTTCAAGTGGAGGCTGTCTGACCAAGGCACAGAGCGTCATTACAGTAAATGAGATACTTACATTTTACGGTTGCTTTCTTGTGTCTTTGCTCAGAAATGGAGTCTTGTGAAAAGATGATTTGTTAATTTTTTGGTCCTTGCACGGGTCATTGATTTGTTACCCACATCCACGCTACTTTCTAAGCTCTGTTTTTTGGTAATTTAGGTTTTGAATGCCCTCTTTAAAATAATTGCGAGTAAATGAGAAATTCTTTTGGTGTGAATCTGCAAACTTACAGTAAGTTCTGAATGGGGGAAAAGAAAGAGTGGAAAAGGCAAAGCTGCCTCTGCGCTGTAATAAAGGTTAGGTCAGCAGACTCTGCTTTCCTCCCCTCCCCCTCTTCGCAGTTAGCGTCCAAACTCTGCATCAAATACCACCCCTTAATTGCTGTGGGATCCATGTGGAGTGGACCTCAAAGGAGGTCGTCTGGGAAAGTCACACGTATTGTCCCCCGGCAGAGGTTACTCCTAGCAAACATCTTTCCATCGGTAGTCAACAAGCAAAACAACTTTTGTTGATCATGGATTATGTCTTATGCTGAAAGCTTATTTTTAACTGTACAGTTGTGTATGTCCCAGGAATAACAGGGAATCTGGGTAGGGGTGCTGTCTGGAGCCACATTAGAGACTGCTGGCAAGCAGCAATGGTCAGCTTAAAGGATCCGAGCAAACCCATTGTCCTGAGTGTTTTTAGCTTCCTCTCCTAATTATGGGATTAGAACAGAGACTCTCTTCTGTTTGTTTTTGAAGTGGGAATAAAAGCAAGGGATGGATAATTTTAGAATTACTTTTGTCACAAAACCTGAATCCCCAAATCCTTAGGAAGTGAAGTTGGGCTTCATGTTGTTTTCTAACAAAGGTTATTCAACGACCACTTCCCTGGAAAGGCTGTTTAAGAACACCATGTTCCTTGAGTGACTCTGAGTGGTCTAGGAATGCAGATTCCAAGCACAAAGTAGTGTTGAAGAATCTTGACCTTCTCAAACAGGTAGCTTTTGAGTGTGTGTAGTCTTCAAAGTGAAGTTGTAAAGAAATGGCTTTGCTCTTACCCTCCTTTCCACGATTAGAACTGCTCTTTGCAATAATTCTATTAAGAGCCACTGGTTTCCCAAGTTCCTTCCTACAGTTAATGTGGGCAGCTCTTAACC
This sequence comes from Phodopus roborovskii, assembly GCF_943737965.1. Lineage (NCBI taxonomy): Eukaryota > Metazoa > Chordata > Mammalia > Rodentia > Cricetidae > Phodopus > Phodopus roborovskii. The sequence goes on from NW_026125042.1 coordinate 23,926, forward strand.
TTTACGGATTAGAGGTTTTAGTACTTCTCAGGTTGAAGGGCTGGGCTAGTGCAAAGGGAAGCAAGCACCCTAGACTCTCGAGAGTTAGAGGTGGCCTGTCCCCTCACACCGCTACACAGGAACACACAAGCTCAAAAAAACGTGATCAGCTGCACACGGCAGGTGTGCCTCCCTACCAAACACCCTAACCCTGTGTCCTGCACAGCCTTCCTACTTGGTACTCTGTCTGCTGCATTCACGCTCTGTGCAGTTTAAGTCAGACCTGCTGCTTTTGAGATGATGGTCGGTGACCCACTCCACATGGATCCCACAGCAATTAAGGGGTGGTATTTGATGCAGAGTTTGGACGCTAACTGCGAAGAGGGGCAGGGGAGGAAAGCAGAGTCTGCTGACCTAACCTTTATTACAGCGCAGAGGCAGCTTTGCCTTTTCCACTCTTTCTTTTCCCCCCATTCAGAACTTACTGTAAGTTTGCAGATTCACACCAATACAGAAATCGATGCAAGAAAAATATGGAGCCCTTTTCACAATTTGTGTGTCATCCGTGTGTGGGGGCCATGGTGATCTCTGTAGCTTTACAGTCTTAGTTTGTGCTGCCAGAGAGAGCGTGCCTTTTCCTTTCCTTGTTTGCAGGTTTTTACGTTTTCCCCAACGTTTTCCTTTTAGAATCTCAGTTCATTTAAAAAGGAAACTGAATTCATTTCCTGAGATAACCACTCCTCGGAGAAATAAGTGTCACTGGCGGTCCTCTATACCTTGCAGAGCTATTTCTCATTCTCTGCGCACCTTCTCTGTCTCCCTTGCCATCTACTTGCTCTATACAAATAGAGGAAAGTAGATAAACTGCTGTCTGTGCCTTCATCGCAGAACATCTTACAGCTATTTCCTTATCATCTGTGTAGGAAAAGTCCCCTTTTTGTGGATTCATTGTGTAGCTGTCCTGTAATTCATTAACCTGTCCTTCAGTTCTGGATCTGTATGCTGCTTCTAAAATAACCTTGAATATAATGCTGATAAATGCTGAGGCACAGCATTCTAATATGTAGGAAAGATAAATGTTTGTGTATGTCCGGGAAGCATACATCTTCTTAACTTTGGTCAATTGGGGAGTGGCTTCCCACTTGGTGATGCTGAATCCAGAGACTGGTCTGTTGTTCCTAGCTTGATTTTAGGATGCTGTCCTCCCATCTCTTCCAAGGAAGTCTCTGGTTAGTCAGATCCCAGTCTCTTGTTTCCCCCTGGACTAGTGCCGTTGGCTGACATTGACAGGATGGGCTGAGATTGGTCCATTTGCCGGAATCTCCCCCTGACTTGCAGCCATCAGGTGTGTCTACTCTTCATGAGTGTGGAATCTTTTTTTAGTCGTTAGAAAGAGCCACACACTCTGTAAGGAATTGCTGCCATTATCTTTCAACCTCAGCACTGATTCAGTGTGTCTGTGCACATAGTGTGTGCTGCGTTACTGGATCCATGATCTATGAAGGAGGAGTAGAAGGCAAGAGGAGAATGCTTTCTGGGGACACATTATAAGAAAAAAGACCAAAAGCTCTTATGAAAATGTTTTTCGCCCTTTGGGGATATATATGGTTTTACATTTTCTATTGTCTATTTTGGTTAAGTTGTTTACATAACTCATCTTTTGTTAAAAAAAAGTAAGAAGTGAATATTTAAGTAAAAAAAAAAAGAAAGAAAGAAAGAGAAGGGAGTAGAGGGGGAAAAGGATGGAGAGAAAGCCCATTGGAGCTGCAATAGTGGTAAGTATTGTTACCTTTTTTTGACACTAAGTTCTAGTCCCAAGTGGACAATCCCAATTGTTCCTTACTAATCTCTGCAGAAATGTCTAAATATTTTTAAGATTGTCACTTCTCATGTAACATCAGCAAAAATTAAAACTCTCCTACACCTTAACAAAAGTGTTTAAAAGAGCAGTCCTTACAGGTTCACGTAAACCTGACTCAGCCTTATAAATGGCTTTGCTGTTTGCTAGCATACAGATGTACAATAATAATCTCCCACTCATATGCACTAAGGTGGTTTTCAGTATTGTGTTCTTACAAGTTACACCAAGTGCAATACTAGCTGGACATGTGTCCTCTTCGCTGCTCTCTCTGTACAGCTAAATATGGGAGAACCCACAGTGACATCCCGTTCCTGCACACACAGAGTTTTAATTTTACTGTAAACTTTCCTTATACAAATAGAATTAAAAGGAGAATAAGTCATGACTGATTTTATAAAGTGACATTTTCTGCTTAGTCAGTTTCTACTTTTGGTCCCTTTGAAGGCGCCTTAAAAGATATGTAGACTTGATCTCCTTAATCCTATGTGTTTATGCTCCATCTCATTTGGATATTGTGCTTTTCCAAAATCTTCTTCGTCTTTTTTTTTTTTTAAAGTATGAAATGAATGTTTAAGTAAAAAGTGAGAGGCAGAGGGCAGGAGATGAGCATTGCGGGTAGAGTACATGGAGGCAGTCAGTGGGCTCCACTATCAGTAGGCCTGCAAAGAAACCAGTGGGAAATCCTTACATTAATTTATTCCCATTAGACATCACCGTATTAACTCACCACCATCTCACCATGCACCCATCACACCATGGGAAATATGGTTTGGAGACAGAGACAAACACAGATACCATATCCAGCACCACTATAGTGTGGCTAATGGTCAGTGAACCCAGCAACAATGCTGGTTTCTTGGCTATGTTCATCTCTTGAAAGCATTTATATACTTTACAGAGGAGTCCACATGATCCCTGCTTGATTTCCTGATCTAGCTGCGCCTCACAGGAGGCTGCTCTACGTAAGCCACGGGGGCCTGAATAGACTAGAAACAGAGCATGAAGAAAGTACTGTACGCATGATGGGCTGGAACCCAAACTTAAGTCTTTGCTTTTCACTACAGTGTGAGGAAGGGCCGATTCACGTAGACTCCTCGCCAAGTTCCTTTGGCAATGGGACCTGAAGTCGGGGGGCATGTTCCCCTATAGAGTTTCTCGGGGTCTCCCTTCCTCTCTAGTTTCATTTCTTCCTTCTTCACCCTCCCTCCTGTCTGAAATCAAACCATCACAGAAGTCCAAATAATCACAAGAGGGTGGTATATGCTCTGAAAGATCACAGGAGAAGTAGAGATGCCCATTCCTCAGACACTGACATGAAGTAGCAATCCAGTGTGCTTGGATTCTCACTTTGAACGGCCCCAGAGAACTGAGGAGTTAGCATTTTCTCCTTAACGAGAACAAATGAAAGATCTGTCTTCAAAAAGTAGTAGATAGTCAGAACAGTTTAGCTTAGGGAAAAAGTCAGTGGCATTGGTCTAAAGTGCTTCCCTAAGAACGTGTTGGGACAAGAAGCAAACCAATTGTACTCACTAAAAAATTGCATGTTATAAGGTATAGCATTTGGTTAAGTGATACCAAATATAATTTTCTACTTTAATGTATACTAGCATCATTATAGAGTTTTGATTCTCATACTTATTATTATTAATACATAACTAAGGAGACAGTTATAGCCATAATAAAGTTCCCATTAAAGCCAACATAGGGAGTACAGTATAACCCAGATGAGTTATTATGGTGTGTGGTAAATACTCATGAACATCATCTGTTTGCTCATTCAATATAATTTCATAGTTTTTATAATTCATCCTGATAAAACTACTAAATCAATGTAATTTGATGGAGGAAGATAGAAATATCAGATTTATTTTTTACTTTGGAATATTGTAGATGATTTTAGAAAACAAATAGATGTTTCTGTTTTATCAGAAGCCCTCACTTTCCAATGAAGCTTGCTATACTAAAAGTCTGGGCCAGTATTGGTAGGTACTACACCTTGGGAAATGAAGATTTGTGATTAAGGATTTAATATAGACGATTTTGTTGGTAAAATTTAAAGCTGAATACTTCATTTGGTCAGTATCTCTCTAACCACTCTATGGAGTAATGGCATAAATTCTCCAGAACTGACTGTTTTCCTGTTAACACATGACCAGACCCTGTGGTTGGTCAGGGTTGCCTTCCACAGAGATCATCTGTGGAATGTTAGCAGCTGTTTTATCACAGTATAAAACTGTGCTAGTACACACAAACGGGAGAAGAAAACCACTCCGCAGTTCCTAGACTAATAAACACTTTGTGAAATCAGGGTTATTCTTCGAGTCATGGTGGTGCATGTCTTTGACCCTAGTCCTCCAGAGGCAGAGGCAGAGGCAGAGGCAGGCACATTTCCATGAGTTCAAGGCCCCCTGGTCTACAGAGTGAGCTCCAGGATAGGCAGAAATATACAGTGAGATACCGTTAAAACAAAACCAAAACAAAATCAACCACAACCAACAAACTTTAGTCTAATTTTCATAAATGATGAATTCAGTTCCAATGAGTTCCCTAAGTGGTAAAAGGTACACATTATGAGGTTGACCGTAACCACTCTGTACACAGATTTTTCTCTTTCTTTACGTTTTATTTCATGGAAAAATTTTTTCATACAATACATTTTCGTTGATCATGGTTTTCCTCTCCTAATTTCTCTCAGATTCATCCTACCTCTCTATCCACCCAACATTATATTCTTTTATAGATTTTCTTTTTAAAATTGTGTGTGTGTGTGTGTGTGTGTGTGTGTGTGTGTGTGTCCGCGCGCGCTTTGCCTGCATACATGTCTAGGCAATGTGTCTATCCCTGGTGATGATGGAGGATAGAAGAGGGCACAGATCCCCTGGAACTAGAGATACAAAAGGTTGCTAGCTGTCATGTGGGTGCTGAGAATTAAACCTGGGTCCTCTAGAAGAGCCACCACTGCTCTTAATCGCTGAGCTGTCTCTCTAGCCTCCTTTTTTTAGTCTTGAAAATTATGTGTGCCTGTGTGCATGTGTGTGTGTCCATTACATGAGTGCAGGCTTCTGCAATAGCTAGGAGAAGGTATTGTATCCCCTGGAGCTACAATTCCAGGTGGTTGTGAGCAACTCAGTGTGGATGTTGGGAACCAGCTAGGTCCTCTGTAGGAGTAGTATGTGTTCTTAATCACCAAGCCATTCCTCCAGACTTTTCTAATGTAAGCTTCCCACAACCCAATAGTCTTTAGTATCTCCTATTTTGATATATGCTTATGTTAGTTAATATTTTTTACTGGATATTACATTTTCTATGTCATATGGTATTTTGAGAGTTTTTTTTTCAGATTGTGTTTAAAATTTGTTAATGAGTTAAACTACTCACTATATCTTGGTATATATCTATATATGGCTAGGAATTTAAGATTTGGATGTATAGTTTTGCTTTTTTATTTAAAGTTGAGTTTTGAAGCCAGGCGTGGTGGTGGATGCCTTTAATCTTGGGAAGCAGAGGTAGGCAGAGGCAGAGATATTTATGAGTTACAAAGCAAGCTCCAGGTTACAAAGCAAGCTCCAGGACAGATAGAACTATTACACAGAGAAACCCTGTCTCAAAAACCCTAAATAATAATAAATAAATAATACATATAATTGGGTTTTAAATGGTTTTTTTAAAGCAAAGAATATATAAAATTACTAAGAAAAAATGTATAAGTTTGCTAAATGTACTGTTTTCTGAGCTAATGAGTTCTCTATCTTTAGTAGTCATGAATGAGCATCAAAGTTGGGATATGTAGAACTTTCTAGGCTTGCTACTCTTGGTAGCTGATGGTTGGGATTTGGCAGGTGAAACATTGTTCCTTTCCCTCTCATACTCTACCATCACTTTTGTCCCAGTGAGGGCTTGGCACCTGGCCTGCTAGGCCCCATGTTTAAGGCGCTCTGCACCTCAGTCTAGCTTATGTGGTAATTGCGCCAGCCATAAGTTTCCTATCCAAAGTGGCCTGACCATTGGGTGTCTCAGGACCCTTTACCGTAATTTAAACTGCAAACAAGAAAGTGGACACCATAGGTATCTGTGGTTACTAACTTAGGCATTGTGTTCTTAGCCCTTGTCTGACTGCTCCTCACTTCTTCTCCCCCTCCCCTTATAGTTCCCACCATGCAGTCCAGGCTGCCCTCAAACTCGTGGTTCTTCTGCCTCTGTCTCTTGAACACTGCTACTACAAGTGCATGCCACCAGGCATGACTGTTGCTATAGTTTTCTTGTCCCGCCAGCTCCCACTGCCCTTCTCAGCCCCAGATAAACACACGGATGCTTTATTAATTATTAAACTGTTGGCCGATGGCTAGGGCTTCTTATTGGCTAGCTCTATCTTAATTATTAACCCATTACTACTAATTTATGTATTTCTACATGGCCTTCTCTTACCAGAAATCGCCTGGCACATCCTATCTTCCAGGTCTCCACATGGTGTCCTTCTCAAGGGCTCCCTCTGCCTACTTTTCCCAGAATTCTCCTCATCTCCTAGTCACACCTGTCTTTCTGCCTCTATTGGATATTGGCCAAACAGTGTTTTATTCATAACCAATAAGAGAAACATGCATACAGAAGGACATTCCCCATCATGTGGCTACAAAAATCATCTTCCCTTGCTAGAGACCAAGCTCATGGCTCACACACATGCTAGGTACATCCTGTACAGCAGAGGTGCATCTCCCCTCATTTCCTGTAACATTGTCTACAGTTCAGGGCTGTCTCCATATCCACCAATCTGTGTCAGCAGGTAGGAGAGGCAATCACTGAATAGTTCACTTTATTTGGTTTGTCACAATTTCATAAGCTTATTACTGTACTTACTAATTTTAAGGGTATCAAACAAAATACAGTGTGTTATCAATGAGAAGCCTTAGATGGACTGCAGCAGTCTTTGGGGACTCTAGAGTCCTGAACTATAGACTAGTGACTTTGCTGACAATGTTGAATGTACTTAACTCTCATGACGATTTACAATAGCTATGGAGAAAGAGATTGCCAGGAGAAAGTGGGGCAGATTCTCCTGCATTATATGTTATATCCATCCCAGGGCTCCTTGCACTACACTAAGACACAAAGCGCATACAGGGCGTTTGTTTTAGGCAACTTTTCAAATTGTGCTGTAGGCTCCTAGGAAAATGTCCTTATCCATCAATAGAGAATAGACACGAGAAACTTTCTTGAAGCCTTCTGTTTCATGGTTGTTTGTTTTATTTTGTTTTTTGGCTTTTCGAGACAAGGATTTTCTGTGTAGCTTTGGAGCCTGCCCTGGAACTCACTTTGTAGACCAGGTTGGCCTTGAATTCACAGAGATCCGCCTACCTCTGCCTCCTGATTGCTGGGATTAAAGGCATGCACCACTACCACCTGGCCATATCCCATGTTTAATATTCCTTTAACTTAAAAATAAGTTTTGTATAAGTTTTAAAATCTAAATTTTAGAATGTGGAACATTGGTTGAGATTTAAGCTAGATACCTTAAGAAGTATGCATACTTAGACCAATAAATTCACTAAATCTAGGTTGTCCAGAATAACTCATGTTAACTTTAAAAAGTGACCCAACCTGAAGATATTATTAAAAAAAAAAAAAAAGATTGTATAGAACTGTTAGGCTGTGTAGAGAGCTAGATTGAAAATAATGATGTTCTCTATCCTGTAATGTCTCCTTTTTCCTTTGTTTAACATAATTTAAAATATTTTTCCTGATAAATTTTCAAAACTGGTTATGGAATGTATTAAAGAAATAGTATTCTCTTATATTTTATTTCTGATGCATAATCATAGCCATAAACACATCCTGTAAATTATCCATCTAGAATGTTCTTTATGCTTTGATTTATTTTCAGTGTTTTCTTAAATGATACATGATGCATCTCATTATTATACTTAAATAAACGGGTCACTATCAAGATATGGTGAATTATAAAACTAAAGGCAATAAAAACAAAGCGCAAATTATGAACATAAGCAATATGGGTTAAAATTCTAGCAAACAAAGGCTGGGGAGATAGATCAGTGGATCATGAGGACCTGAGTTTGAATCCCCAGCACCCATATAAAAGCCACGTGTAACCGCACATTCCTCTAATTCCAGCATTAGGAGGCAGAAGCATGCAGATCCCAAGAGGGAGCTTGCTGTCAGCCAGCCTAGTCCAAAGAAACAGCTTCTAGTGCAGAAATAGACCCTGTCTCCAGGCAAGAATAAGGCAGAGAGCAGTAGAGGAAGCTACCCAGTGTCCTCTTCCAGCCTCTGCACGTGCTCACACTGGTGTCCACACCCTACACTCACATGCATGCACACACACACACACTCACACACACACACACACTCACACACACTCATGCATACATGCCTGCACACAAATCACATCACATACAAACAACAAAACAAAAAGTTTGGCAAGCAGATGTAATGTTTGACTTTAATAATACTGTGGAATCATTCTGGATGAATAGTTAAAATTATTGCTTTGATTGAGTCAAGTCAGACATACAAATTCTTCTTCTGTTACTTCAAAAAAAATACTCCAGTGAATTAGACAAATACACAAAAGGGTCATAGTTAAAGTGGATGTTTTCTGTTTTAAAGCTGGAAGGCATTCATCCTAAAGAGAAGTAATAAACCATCTCTTCTCTTACCCCTTGGATTCTAAGCTGGTCCAACACTGACCATTGTTTGAAGTGTTTTGAGTTCCTTCCCTTTACTTTCATTTAATGGGGATATTTATGCAATCCAAGAGAAATGGCTGAGGTTTTACAGTTAATTCTTGTTGCTATTGACAACCAAAGCATCCATGCAAGAAGACAGTAGTACTGTGACAGGAAAGAAAACAAACCTTTCACATGTTCTTCTCAAAGCTGGAGAGAAAAGAGAGCAAACAGCAGATGAGAAAAAGGTAAGTGAATAGCCACCAATGTGAGCACTACCAGCCCTGGGTACCGATTGAGAAAAAGGATTTAAAAAAAAATTCAGATGCTTTGTCCAACATTCATTTAAATAAAAGGATACTGACTCTAGGATCCAACAGTTAATGTTTTGAAAACAAAACATTGAAAGATACAGTATCAAAAAAGCTCTGAAATATTTTATTAGAATCTGGACTATAGGTAGCCATCATGATGGCTGTCAAGGTGGCTCAGTGGGTACAGATGCTTGCTGCCAGCCCTGAGAACCTGGGTGGGTTTCCCCAGGGCCAACATGGCTGAAGGAGAGAACCAACTCTGGTCTTCATATATACGCTGTGTACACGTGTACCTACCTGTACACACCCATACATGCAAACACACACACATACACACATACACACACACAGCCAAAACTGTTTTTAAAATGTTTTAAAAAGAACTTGGACTATAGAACAATAGCATAACTTCAATTATTGCTTAAGATTTTTGTTACAAAGTGTTTTCTAATTTAAAAAATGATGACTAAAATACTACAATTTTAAACATGTCCTAGATTTTTTGTTTGTTTGTTTCAGAAAAGCACTGAAAGTTGAATGTGTGTAAGTCTCCGGGGAATGTAACACGTTGGTCATACCCAAGCCCTGCCTCCTTACAGAGAAAAGATCTGGAATTTCTTTTTTTGGCCATTTGTTTTGCAGCTTTCTACGTCTTAAGGCAGAGACTAGCAAGAATAAGGTGCCAGCTCAAAGGTTAGATGAACACATTTCTTGACATAATTTTGGCTAATATATGTCTTGGTACTTTATAAAGCTACAAGACTTAACATTATTTGGTTTTGAGTAGCTTATTTGGGGGAAGCTATTCCAGAGGGGGTTTTTTTTGTTTGTTTGTTTGTTTGTTTTTTCTGCTTTTAGTTTATTTTAAGCTAACTTTAACTGAGCCCTTAGATTAAACTCTTCCCTCTCAGTTTCTATTTCTCTCTTGTTTTACAAATCTAATAAATTGACATCTATTGTAACCTAAAGAACAGTTTAAATTTTTAATGTTTAAAGATGCAAATCTAGGGAAAAAAAAGTCCACCAAATGAAATTACTAACACCAGCCCATCACTAACCTGTGGGAATTGTGTTTCATGTTCATTAGTTCTCCATGGAATAATTCAGGTAAGATATATTTTTACTGTATCAAATAACAGGCTGGATATTGACAATACCCTCAACCTGATGCTTTGATGCAAAAGTATATCTTGGTTAAAACATTTGCATGGTGAGTAAGGCCATTTGGTAAGACTTTCATCATTTTAATGAGCAATTGGGGTAAGATAATATCAAATTACAACTTGCAGTCGGTTCTAAGGAGGTAACAAAGGTGGTTGCTGAAAGACGCCATCCCATGCCACTGGAGAGGTTTTACAGGTAGGATTTCAAGAACATTTGGTGGGTGAGAAACTATTTAGGGCAGGTTTCTGGCCCTAAGTAGAATAGTTGAATGTGCCTACAGAACAATCTCTCTCTCCCCCTCCCTCCTTCCCTCCTTCCGTCCCTTCTCTTTCTCCCACATTCCCATAAGGTATCTCTATCTATGTACCCCCAGGTCAGCTTCAAAAAAACTCACTATATAGTTCAGGCTGACATCAAATTCTGAATCTTCTTGCCTGAACCTCCCAAGTTCTGAGATTACAGGTGTAGACTACCATATCCAACATTCTAGAATAATTCTTCTTTAAAAATTTTTAATTATGATATAATTACATTATTCTCTCCTCCCTCCAATCTCTCTCATCTGCCTCCTCTCATATTGATGGCCCTTTTTCTTTAATTATTGTTACATATGTATATGCAAATAAGTATATAAATGCAACCTACGGAGTCCATATAGTGTTGCTTGTATGTATATGCTTTTTAAGGCTAACCACTTAGGGATTGGTTGTATTGGGTAACCATTTAGCAGACTTCTTCCTGGGGAAGACTAATTCTCCCTCTCTCAGTAGTCCTCAATTGCCTGCAGCTTTTCAGCTGGGGGTGTGCCTAAGGTATTTCCTCCATCCATATTGTTGTGTCAACTCATATTTAAACAGTTTTTGATGAATGCCTTGGTCCACATGAAGATCACAAACAGAGCTTGGAGCTGTGTTTCCCTGCATTGTAGGATGAAGAGCATACCATGTTTAAATTGCCATTCATTTCCCATGTCCGTCTTTTGCAGCTAAGAAGGAATTGGAAGTAGGAAGTGTTTTCTAGTTTGTTGCTAAAATAAAACCTTTTGTGCTGCCTTTGGTTGGTACCACTTCTTTCCCATATTGTGAATAATGTCCTTCCATAAGGTCCTCGGTGGAACAGTTTTGGCTAGCTCACAGTGCTTGAACTTAGGAAAATAACTGGAAGAAAATAGCATTGAACTAGGAATCATAGTTACTATTATTTACTAGGAGATAAAGTTAGGAGCTAGGAATGCATAAAGATGAGCAAAGAATGGACCTTGGTTGTCAAGGAGCTCAGATAGATAAGATGGTTGGTCTTTGTCCCTTCTATAATTCTAACGTAGGAAAAAGGTATGGATAGAGTGTAGAGAATGAACAGAAAAGATGGCTCAGTGGACAAATGCTACATGGCCAGATGACCTTAGTTCAACTCCCAGAACCTTTATAAAGGGAAACAGGGAAGAACTGACTCTTACACATGCCATGCCACTCATGTCCTCACATGTGTGCCTTCTCTCCCCCGATAATGATAAATAAACAATTTAAGAAGAGTTGAGGAAGTTTAGGGGAAAGAATCTCTTCCTGATGTGTAGGAGCAATGATAAATTTATGGGCCCCATGGTGTTCAGGTAATTCATCCGTTCAACAGATAACGTATTAAGTAGAATGATGTGCTTGATCCTGAGTGCACCACTGCAGGTCCAGGCCTTCATCCTACTCAGCATCAGTGCTTAAGGTCCACATAGCACTGGATGAGAGAGATGAATTGTAATGTAATGTATTTTGATGATGGATACTGTGAGTGTGCCTCTGAGTGGATGCTGCCATCAACCAGGAATGATGAGCTGTGATGACACAGCTAAATTGTGATGGATAAGGAGAGTGAAGGGCACTCAGAAGACAGAAAACTATACGAAGATCTCAGAAGTCAAACTGAGCACATTCCAGGAAATGTATGAATCCTAGTTCAGTAGTGGGATGAGTGTTTGAAGGGTGTCTGATAAGAGAAGCAAGTGGAAATGTTCCTGGGAGCCTTTGATGTCATATGAAGTAGATTAGTCTTGACCACGAGGTAGTAAAGGACCACAGTGAAGATTTAAAACAAGGAAATTGCATACTATTTTAGATCCTATCAACAGGTGCTGATGAGTCAATCTTAACATACAGGTGGGTTCTTTCTGGTCAGGGTGTTTGAGCTTGTCTTTTGAAATTGTCAGTGTTTCACGGGAAACATGGATGCCATTTGCCTTGCTTCGGGGAACCTGTGGGCTAGAGTTTGTTAGGAAGCAACCCGGACAGAAGAAGTACATGTTCACTTCCTTCCGGGCAAAGGCCTGACACATGCAGACATTTCAGGTTTGGGGCTAATTTTGGAACTTCCTCTTTGGCAATCTAAGGAATAACTATTTGAGGCTCAGAGCTGGAGTCCACAGCCCACGTGGTGAAGTTAGTCTTGGTTTTGAGTAGTGGTGGGAACAAAAAGGGTAGTGAGATCCTGAGCAGTTCTAACCCGGCACAGACGGGAGTCACAGCATGAAAGCGGTGATGAGACAGGGTTTGGTGAGGACCTTTTCCGAGTACAACTTCATTTTGGTGAGAGGCAGCTGAGAGTCCTACCTCATGGGCATTTAAAGTAAGGATTCAATGAGAACATATTTACAGAGCACTTAGCTCGGGGCTGGCCAATACTCATTCTCAACAAAGCAGCTGTGAAGAAGATGGAATCAAGCAGGACTCAAACGTTTCCGGTGTTATTTGGTGGCTAGAGGACACGGGAGAAGGCATGAATGTTGACGCCAGTCTGGGATGCGCTAATCGTGGAACACTGAGAAACTTTGAAGTGATGTGTCCAGTGTGGGGCTGGTGGGCACAGGCTGATTCTGTATCCCCTCCACCAGGGACCACTCCTGTCTTCCTCCCTGTTCTTGGACCCTTCCAGCCAACTTGGAAATACCTAATACCTAATAGAGGTTCAGATTTAAGTAGAAAAATGGGTCATAGGCACCATCCTGTCACACTTGGCTGAAGTGTTTTCTAGAAGTTTTCAAATGGTGTAGAAATTCCTTTTGGTTTGCCCTTCGGCTCGCGTTTGAATGGATCAGCATTTCTTCATAGCAAGGGCTGAAGAAAGGTCAGCTCATCCTCTATAAGCAGACTGTCTTTCTCTCTGGTTAGTCTTTTTTTTTTTCTATTTTATGTCCCTACCATTTCTAATTATAGACAAATATGTGGCAGAAAGTGAATGGTCCCTGGGAAGGATGAGCAGGGTTGCTTTTTGAGTGTGTACACCCTCTTAACGGAGTCAAGTCCCAGTTCAAATGCCTCGCTCTTTTGTATGTGGCTCTTACTGTCACAGCTGAACTCTGTCCCTTCTCTACCTTTTGTTATTGCGTTTGCATGGAGCCTGGTTCATGCTACCCCAAGCTATGGTGGTGGTTTGTGAACCAACATTATTTGTTCTGCTGGAGCGTTTGCCTGTGTCTCAGACACCTTTATCCAAGAGTTCCTGCAGTGCGCCATCCATTCAGCTCAGTGCACTTCGAAATGTGTAAGGGTTAGGAATTTCTATTTTATAGGAATCATAAACTACGAAGGAGCCAAGCCTAGTGGCACATGCATTTAATCCCAACACTTGGGAGGCAGAGGTGGCTCTATATATGGAGTTCCAGTATTCACTGGGCTTTGTAAAGACCTTGGCTCAAAAACTCAAACAAAATATGGAGGAGATATAATCTTCATACACACGTTATTATTTTTAGAAAGGACAATTTACTATGAATATTAATTTCTTCATCCTGCCTCTCTAGTGACTTTATATTTTATTAACTTTGACTTAAGGTTCAAAAAGGAAGTCAGTTTACATGCCTTTAATCTACTGTGCGTAATCATTGGATTACGCACAGTAATCCACAGCTCTGGATAGAATCCTGACTGGTATCTTCGGATTGCCCTCTGTTTAAAGGATTTCCTTCCCTTTCTTTTTTACTGCAGCATGGCCCCTTTTTTGCCTTCTGTGCCTTTCTGGCCCTTCTTATGCTGCTCGTGTGAGTCCCTTCCACTGTCTCCATGACAAATGTCTGCTCATCCTTTCAGATTCAGTGCACGGCCTTGGCAGCAGCCCCTGGCATCTTTCTGACTCCCACATCTGTGCAGAGAAATTCTTCGGTGTTCTTTTAACACCTTGTATACCTGTCATGGCTGTCCTCCTTAGAAGACTGTTGCATTTCAAGAGAACTTTTGTATATTTAAAGAACTCAAAGTCTGGGAGCTAGATTTGTAAAACTCAAAACATACAATGAAATATGTATATGGAAATATATGTGTTTGTGATTTATAGTAGGCATGTAAACAGAGGCTTAGCAAAGCCCCGAGGAAGGCTGTGCTTAGTACAAGAGGCTAAAGCAAATGTTGGTGCTAGTGAAGGTTAACGTGAGTGCTGAAGCCCGAGATCTGAGCCTGAGACAAGGGGAGAATGGCATTCTGTGTGACAGCATGGAGATTTTACAGTGTCACTTCCTGGGAAATTCAGTTGACTGTGTGTGGTCGGAGGTGAAGCTGGTGATCTGGGAAGGATTCAGTCATACGATAGGGTTTGAATGCTATCCCAAGTCCCCAACCAGGGATGAGGAGGTAAGTCAAATGAGAGGGAGTCAATGAGCAAGTCTAGGAGGTGAATACCTCCCCCAAATGGTGGTTTCGGGAGGTTCCTCTAGCGGTGGGTGAGACCTGTATTGAAATCCACATGCTAGAGGGAGAAAGACCATTGTGTCCTTTCTTCTTTAGCAATTTTGTACTAGTGGGCATTTAGGCTACAAAAATTCGGCTAGGGTTTTCTATCAGAGAAATTGGGAACAGCTAATACTTCCTTAAAAAGAAACCCAAAAAGCCAAATTCACAAATACCCCACATTGTATTAGTCTAGGCGCAGCTGTAATATCAATTTAATTTTCAAAATAATGAATGTTTGGCTTGATTCACATATTAGTGAGCCTTTTATGCATAGGTATTTTTATTACTGAAGACAGTAAAGATGGCTACATTAAAGTTGTTATGGCTTTTATGATGACTTCAGTAAGCTTGGGAATAGAGAGGATCAAGTCTTCAACTAAAATGGTCATGATAAATTCAAGCTAATTGGAATACTATGACGTGTTTCTTTATTTCCTGATTAATTGTTGTGCTGTGCTATCTGATCCCTTGCAAGCATCCTCTTTGATTCTGTTAGCACTACTTTCTACAACATTTTCTAACTTCCTAAATCCATACGACCAATCAGTGTTTCTTCTGCATCCTTTGTTATCAAGTCATCTGTGCTTGCTCCTGTTTCCCTTATTGGACCTACCCACCCCAGAATGAGCGATTGGTCTCATTAAGTCCCCATTCTTAATGTGGTATCCCAGAGATGGGGCTTTTCCTCTTTGCCATCCTTGCCCCCCTATTTTAACAAATGCATATGTTGTGATGGCTGTTGTCCTGTGTACTTTATTTCAGAGTGCCATTTCAATCTGAGTCTTGTGAGTTTTCTATTAAGTAAAGCAAAAAAGACAATGAGGTGAATTTTTAGCTTCTTGTCTATATTTGAAAGGAAAAGGTAGCCGAGTAATCTTTATAGTTCATTTATTTGCCCAGTGGTATATCTGGAACCTCATCCACCTATCTTATTCCAACATCTGTACTCTTAACCCCCATTCAAAAACACATTGAAAAATGCCCCCCCACACACAGTCTAGGTATCCATGTTATCAATCACTTCTCTCTTTTTTATTCGATAAAATTTAAATTGATACAAGAAAGAATGGGGCCAGTGAAAATCTGTAAATTCCATCTGTAATTATTAACCTGCAAATTCTTATTGTACTAACATTTTATAAAAACTAGACCATCCATAGCATAAGCTGAGACTGCACACCCTGGTAACCCGTAGATGTTGTTTTCACATTACTTCAATGGCACTCATAATATCCCGCTTTCCAGTTTTATCATATGTCTTACATGTTCCTTGACACCCTCTACAAAGAGGCACTAGGTCCTCTTCTGCTTTTAGCGTCTCTTCAAACCCATGGATGCTGTTGTTGTTCAGTTTTTATTAATTGGGATCATTACTCTTCTTAATATTCACACCATCCCAAGTCTGGTCAGTGGGAACTCACCATGCCAATCCATGTGCTTTGCGTAGATCTCCAACACTCTCTAACTACTTTTTTGCTTTTGTCATGGAAAACATCGCATCTTTCCTTCTGAGGCCATGTTTTTCGTCTTTGAAGAGAGATATTTAGAAATATAAAAACCAAGCTCCAGAGTGCATCTTGCTGTAGATTGCCACCTAAACAGAAACAAAACAACAAGTTATCTGCTTTTCCTAATAGTCACAGTATCTCATATGTTCCTAAAGTTTGATTTGGCTTTAAGCTAAATTCCACCCTGTCTCGATGAAAATAGGAGCTAATTTTTTTGTTTTTCAAGTAGACTGAAGAATGACAACAGTGCTTTAGAGGAAGATTTTTGAGAGCAAAGGTTGAGTGCTTAATGGTGACAAGCAAAGGCTGGGTCAAGATGCAGAGATGCCCATGGTTCCTTTGGGCTACTCAAGGAATAAAGGCTGTTAGTGAGAGATGGAATAGGTACTTCAGAAACACGTCTGGATTGCATGTTCCAGAGACGAAAATAAAGCATGTTCTTGCCACACAGTTTTGGGAGGCATTGTTATTTATTTAACGTCATGCTTTAAATGGTTATTGATCTATTGATCCTAGCTTTTTTATTGTAGTTTATTGTTAGTTAAACTGTTTATTACAGTAAAGACCACTTTTGCAAAAAGCTGGCAAACCCTAGATGTAGCAATACTTCAGTACAGCTTCAGAATCCAGTGTTTATGCACACATCAAGCAAAAAGAAAGATTAATATATTTGTATATATTGTAGCAAGTTCCTTTAGAGTCTTTGGAAATTACAGACTGTTTCTTCAAGGTAACTTTTCCTCAGAAATGTCACTTAGCTACCATTATGCACTTGACCATCATCCTCTGCTACCATTTCTTTCTGCCTAGCTTTTTATTATCACCTCTCCTCCCTCTTTCCCAAATTACCTCAAAATGCTGGCCTTCCTCATCTTTCTTAATCCACCAGAGGAGTAGGTTGAGCATTGATCCAAATTAAGAAATTGTTACTGAAACTGGTTAACTCCCTTAACCTGTGCTGATACCATGCCAATGTCCACATCTTTCATGCCTTGTGTGGGTACTACAGCAAGGAATTCAGCTACATGAAATGAAGTTTAGTGTTCAAGAGAACATTTACTAGATAGCCTTGTAAATGAGAATCAGAGGTATTTACACTTTTTCATTACAGCAGGAATTGAATGTTTTGAACTTGTTGAATAAGTGATACAATATAGTGTTTGTGGCAAGCTTAAAGTTGTTTTCCCTGGAGATCTTGCATGGTGAGTTTTGTTCTGCATGTTGATGGCTGATCCAATAGTTCTTTATAAAACTCTGCCTGTTGTTTCCAGGTTCTATTAATAAGTAGTGAGGTATTTCATGTTGCCTTTAGCAACATTTTCTCTTCCAAGGTCAACTGGGCTTTGAAAAGGATATTCTCTTCATATTTATAAACCAGCCCTTGCCACCCAAGCCTATTCAAATCATCTCCATAGAGTGACTGGGAGTTATGGGAGCTCTTGAAAAATCTCTTGGTTTTACAGCTGTTCTTTCTTCTCCTAGGCTCTTGAAAGCCTTTTGTCACCTAAGTAAGGTGACCTGGAGGAGAAGGCATAACACTACAGCAAATGTTGCAGATGATGCTAAAGACTCAAAGGCCTTCTTACATTAAGAAAGCCCTGTTAAGGACAGGGCTTAGGTTGCCTTTGTCGTCACTACTTTCCAGAACACTTGTCCTCTTGGCATCTCAACATGTCCTTATTTCCAGACGTCTGTCCTTGATGTCCACTGTGATTCACATATGAAATATTATAAAAATTAAAGTGAGATAAACTGTCCTCTGGATTTGCATAACTTAATATTATTTTGTCAGAATTAGGTAGCACTATTGAGCTCTCAGACCCCCATCTGCAACAGTTAGGATGGTTCCGAGTAAAATTTTAGCATGCAGTTAAACAAAAATTGCATTGGGCTGTCAAAGAGCTGTGTTTGCTTTGACTGTGGAGACTTGTTTCATTTTCTAGTCAAAACAGTGACTTAGCAGTTATTCTAAGCCTCTAGAGATGTGACAGGAACGCTGGAGTTGGCCTTGAGTGTGCTTTCCCTATGTGGGCTTCATTCTTGTGACTGATTTTTGAAGGGAGGGAATTATCTCAGATTCGTGATTCTTATGTGACTTTTGTTTACTGAGCTGAAACTATAAGAGTAGTAGGGGCAGCCATTTCTCTTGTCCTTGGTCCACACAGAATCAGAGATGCCATCTTGCCCTCTCTGATTACCTGTGGTATGTACAGGCACAGTGTGTTTCTTCCAGGTCCCAGTGCACCATCGGCTTTTGGTGGCTTAAACGATTGCTATAAATGAAAACAGATCATCTGTCCTTTCTCTTTTTCAGTCAGGCGAATGACCCAAGTTACAGAATAATGCACATTAGGAGTTCCGCATTGCAGTGGGACTCATGATTACTAGGCAGGCCAGTCTACACAAAAGTGGACAGCCAGTTTCACCAAGTTCCCCAAAACGGGCATGTGCTTTCTGGTTACTTACATGTATAAATGAAGCTATTTGCATACCTGCATGAATATTTGATAACATAGATATAAAAAACATGATACTTTCTATTTCTGTACTAGATGTAACTAATAGGACTTCCAAAACAAAACACCCTAATCTGTCTTGATAAGTACAGGTTAGGTTCATATTCCACAGCCTAGTGTTCAAGACTAGTCACTTAGCAGTTGTATTTGGCTGGGTGCAGCAATGAATGTTGCAAGGAACGGGGCTAATGTTAGGATATTTTGCTCTATCCTTCTTTCCATTCCTAAGACCACTGGTCACAAAAGAGCTGTAGTTCTCCATTTCCAGCAAGAGCACAGATACGGGCCTATCTGACAGTCCTGCGTCCCCTCTCCCCGCCGGCTCCCCTCATTTACTTCTGTTACTATGTGAGCTAGCCAGCACTTAGTCCTTTGGTTACTCCTACCTGCCAAAGAAGGATACGAAATGGAATCTTTCATTGTAAACTTACCCCACACTATGAAATAGAAACCAAAAAGGCATTCTGTATTAAGGCAAAAAGGAAATGAAAAGGTAAGAATCCAAAGGGTCCTACTGGCCTTTAGTAATCTACCTTAGGCTTCCTTTGATCTCATCTGCTGTTATAAGCACCTGGAATGATAGCCTACCAGAACACTCCCCACTCGGTGAGAATCCCGTTCGCTGCCTCCCGTCTCCCACCTGTTCATAGTCTTTGCTGCAGTCTCCTCTGCCCCTTTTCTCTAACAGTTGCCCTCCATGGTTGGGGCTCAGACTTGAGGCTCTGTGGTTATCATCATTATCCATACTCCTCCCAGCTTTTCAGTTCTCAACCTTGCTCCTGTCATGGCTTAGAAAAATTAGTCACATGGTTAGTTTCTTATCTTCCATCCCCCCCCCCATCCCATCCATACTTGTGTAGTTTAATACATTGAATGTAATACACGTTGTTTGATACATCTTTACTGACCTCTATCCCAGACCTAAAACCAAGATCAGGGGGAAAAATCTTTTTATGAAAAATTGTGTAGAGAGTTTTAATTTTCTGTAGTGAAGAAAATAATTGCTCATATCAGCTCTGTGTGTATTGTTTTAATGCCCTCTAATTGCTTTTTTTAAAAAATACACTTTTAATAGCTGCTGGGTATCTGAAATTGCTGGTTATCTCAGGTAGAAATGCACCAACAGTTTTCTTTAAAATACTGAGTCCCCAGACTTAGCAGAACCATTAGCAGTCCTAACCCCTTGGAATGTGTACATTTGATGGACCTAAGATTAGGGCATCCTGCTGAGAACAAAGGAAAAAAGGAGAGAGGCTCAAACAGCCCTTTGTGAGGAGAAAGCCCCTGAAAACTGAATGGATGGCCTTCAGCTGCTCAGAGGCCAAAGGCAATACAACCTGGAGGCCCCAGTTTGTACCAGAGTGCCCTCCTCTGAGTGAGCCTCAGTTTGCAAGTGCTGTTTGTAATGATACCTTTTCCTATTTTTCACAGATGCTTTCACATTCCAGTTGCTCTAGGAAGTTACTCGCTTTGACTTACATCTCACAAATATGTCATGTTACTTTTTAAAGAATATATAACATTCTGCAGGAGACTTGTTTAGGTTACATTCATATATAAAAATGTTACAATCAATGGAATTATTCTCTCTAGGTTTTTAAAATATTTATTTATGGATGCATGCACACATGCCATGGTGAGTGTGGAGGTCAGAGGTCAGTGTGTGGGAAGTTGTTGGTTCTCTCCTATGTAGGTGCTTGAGGTCAAACTCAGGTCATCAGACTTCAGATTTGGTGACATGTGCCTTTACCTACTGAGACATCTTACCAGCCTTAAAATACTTCCATTTGTTGTTGTTGTTGTTTGTTTGTTTTGTTCTGTTTTTTTTTTTTTTTTTTTTTTTTTTTTTTTTTTCAAGACAGGGTTTCTCTGTATCATTTTGGAGCCTGTTTTGGAACTTGCTCTGTAGACCAGGCTGGACTCAAACTCACAGAGATTTGTCTGCCTCGGCCTCCCGAGTGCTGGGATTAAAGGCGTGCGCCACCAACGCCCAGTCAATATTTCCTTTTAAAATGAATTTTTTCAATCTTGGATTTCCTGATGATGAGGCTTGGATGTTTGGAAGACTTCCCTTAAAAACTCCCCTCAGTATAAACTACTTACCATTCACTGAGTAATGTTGCAAGGCTTTCTAGAAAGTTCATTACTTCTCAGAGAGATGAACCCATTTCTTTCTCTATGAAATCAGAGTTTAAGAAGTCTCCAAGTACTTTCCTGTGTTGCCCATCCTCTTTTTGTAGGTTTTGAATCTACACGAAGACCTAACTGGCATAACCATAGGCTGACAGTAACATTGGCAAGTAAGCCGGTGGGATGCTAGGTGAGGTTGACTGAGGGGGCATAGAAAGCAGACATAGGGTGTGTGCTGGTTTGCAAGAGTTTCAAAGGACATGTTGGAGAATTGTCAGAGGAAACTGGAAGCACATCCCAGAACGGAGCAAAGGCAGGCTGGTATGGGAAGGAACGGGTGTGCAGTGCTTCGGAAGACAGAGGCATGGTTGACTGCATTGCCCTTGAGCATGCCTCTCTGCTTTCCACTAGTGGACACCGAAGCTCACCTCTTCCTGTCATAAGCCTGATCTATAATTTCTCCAATCTGATCGCTCCCTTCGCCTCTGAATAATTTCCATTTCACCACATCAGTATACTCACAGCTTTAATACTTATCCAGTAATTCTCCCGATCAGAAACTTCATCAAATTTCCTGCAGACAGAGTAACATGCCTCAGTTTGGAAGTTTAGGACACCAGCATCCCAGACCAGTAATGAATAATTGCTTCCTGTTCTTTCATGAGCATTTACACATTTTGATAGCTACCCAGGCTTCCTGAGTGACCTTCCACTACCCTATGGTCAACTTTGCTACACGTTTTTCTTCTCCACGGGGAGTTTTCTTCCTTCTCTGTTCCCATGTTTCTAGGTGCAGCACATGTGTTTTTAGGAGGCTTTCTGTTCAAGCCCATATTTGCTAACCATTATGCTCATACATGATTATTCTCTTGAGTTGAAAACTTGTGTAATGGTGCTGGGGTGTTTATGGATCATCGTTTTTAGAGTGTGGACTACTCTTGTAGAGGACCCAACTTTCGTTCACAACGCTCGTGTTAGGTGGCTCATAACAGCCTATTAAGTGCAGCTTTAATGAAGTTAAATGCCCTCTTCTGGACTCTTTGGAACCTGCATTCACACATGCACATATTTACACCCCCCCCCCCTCTTTCTTCCTCTCTCTCTCTCTTTCAAAAGGGAACACGAGAAAGTTTTGTCTCTTTAAATAGATTGTGAGATTTTCATCTATTATAATATTGACCATCATGAACATATTGGGTATAGTAGGACAGTGTTTCCAAGCCTTGGTTCCCCGATATTCTGGTGTCTTTGGCTAATTTGTTTGTGAGTGGGCGGTCTGAACACAGTAGGATGTATGCTGTATATGCTAGCAGAACTGAAAATATGCCCAGTCATGTCTTGAATATACAAAAGATACCCATGAAAAACTACTGGCACAAGCCCAACAGGGTAAACTGGATTGTTTATCCAATTTGTTATCCGAATTGAGAGAAGACTTGATTCCTGAGAGAAGTGGATATGGTTAAACTGCAGAAAGGAATAAGGTTAAACAGGAAGCTTTCAATTTAGCTGAGATACAGGAAGCTACTATAAATTGAAGAGAAACGGTAATGCATGTCAGGGTTAAGAGAGATCAAGATGATGAAAATATCTGTGAACAGAAGTGTTGAAGGACTTCATTTTGGCTTGTTTCACTTGTAACCAACTTATCCTCAGACTATTATTGCCCATAAAATAAATATTTTGTTACTTAATAAGAAGTTATGTCTCTTTGGTTTTTTGACCATATTGTTGATCAAACCCAGGGTCTCCCAAATTCTAGGGAAGTGCTTTTCCTAGTCACATCCCTAGCTTGGAAAGCTATATTGAGTTCTTATAAACCAGTAAATTCAGACTAAGTTTCGTTGATGTGTACTTGAGAGAATAAGTTTTGAAATTGTGTATGAACATTTTTGTAAAGCTATATATTACCTTTATTAATTATTTGTGTATCCTCAGTTGACAACATTTTTCAGTCTCAAATGACATATGTAAACATATTTGCATATATGATAAATCCCCTTCAGGTCTCCAACTCCTTTCATCTTCCTTGAGTGCAACACACTTCTTTCTCTGGAGCTGGTTCCACTTCTTGTTAGCAGCTCTCCTCAGCAGGTATCCCATGACTCAGACATCTCATATTTTGAGGACTCCAAGGAAAGCTAGGCTTCACCTTCATGACTTCATACACTGGTCTCTCGGGGCCTCCATGCAGGGACCCTCCTACCACACACCCGGCCTTAGTGGCTTTCCTTAGTCTCATAGAGAAAATCCATAACTTCTTACATCCTTGCCTCTACAGCCAGAACCACATTGCCAAAGCTGCCAAGTTCTACTACTTGCTGGGGCTGGGGAAAAAAAATGGCCCCTTTGTTCAATTCCATCTTTCCCCATCTTTCTGTTTTTGATGGTTTCCTTCACTGCCTAAGCTTGGCTGTCCTGAAACTCAATCTGTAGAACAGGTTGGACTCAGAGATCCATTAGCCTCTGCCTCTAAGAGAAACTAGATTGAAGGTGTGAGCCACCACACTCAGCCCTAAACTTTTCTTTAATTCCTTCGCATAAGTTGGGACCTTATCTGGGTCGGGTCTTGCCCTGAAGTCACCACTCCCTTTGTTTCATTTAACATCAGCATTTTCTTTAATCCGGCAGTCGCCTTGAACACAGGATTTAGCTCTGTTTCACTTCCCGGTCCCCTTTTCTCCTCATAGTGTCCATTTTGTAACTTTCCTTGCTCCTCTCGCTCCTTTTCATCATAGATCTTCATTAGAGTTAACACTAATAACCACAAGACAGAGTTGGTACTAGGCTGTTCATTGACTTCCTCTGCCAAAGCAATTAATTTAAAACTCTTCAATTTAGTCTCAGGCAGATTTTTCAAACAAGGGCAAAAAGCAGCCACATATTTCACAAAAATATCACATAAACAGTCTCTAGGCCACATGCTAACATTCTTCTCCACTGAAAGAAAACTCTTGAGGTGGGCCCCCACATTTCAAATCACAGTCAACACCACTGTCTTCCATGTTCCTACTAGAATGGCCCATTAAGCCCCACTTAAAACATTCAACTGCTTTTCTAATCCAAAGCCTCAAAGCCTACATTCTTCCAGACAAAAGCATGGTCAGGCCTGCCACAGCAATAACACGCCCCGGTACCAACTTCTGTCTTAGTTTGGGTTTGTATTGTGTGAAGAGACACCATGACCAAGGCAACTCTCAGAAAGGAAAACATCTGATTGGGGCTGGCTTACAGTTCAGAGGTTTAGTCCATTATCATCATGGTGGGAAACATAGCATCGTGTAGACGGACATAGTGTTGGAAAGGTAGCTGACAGTTCTACATCTTGATCTGTAGGCAGCAGAAGGACTTTGCGGTGCCACACCGGGTGCAGCTTGAGCACATAAGACCTCAAAGCCCGCCTCCACAGCGACACACTTCCCTCAACAAGGCCACACCTCCTCATAGTGCCACTCCCTATGGGTCATGCATTAAAACACAAGTCTACGGGGACCATTCCTCTTCAAACCATCACAGCATGCATGCATGTTTGTAGTATGGACAGTGGAAGGGAACAGTGGTTTTATAACTTTATTGTTAGTTCTTAGTTTTGATTCGTCACACTGGTCCATGACTCTGGTGCTTACTGGAAGATGCTCCGATGACCTGAGATTGACATACATGGTCCTCTTTCCACAGCTGTGTGTCAGCCACAGTGCAAACACGGAGAGTGCGTCGGGCCGAACAAGTGCAAGTGTCATCCCGGATTCGCTGGAAAAACCTGCAACCAAGGTAGGATCCAGTGTGGAAGCCATGACCCCTCCATCCTGACAAATAAACATCTCATTGCAGCCATATTCCAACCATTTTCATAGCTGCTTCTCCCAATTGTGAAAGAATTAAAAGTAAGAATGGTAAATATCAGAAAAACATACTTTCTTAAAGGATGTTCTCCTCCTTGTGTTCATGGATACTCATTTAAATGTGTTTGTGAAGCAGCGATTTGTTCTATCTATAATATAAGTCTTATATTCTGGGGCCCAAAAAGGAATCAGCAGATAAAGGCACTTCCTGGGCAAGCCTGGTGACCCAAGGTTGATTCCCTGGAACCCACATAAAGGAGGACAGAAAGAACTAAATTTACGAAGCTGTTCTCTGACTTCCACACATATGCCATGGAACATGTACAAGCACACCACACACATACACACACACACACACACACACACACACACACACACACACACACACTAAACACATACATAAGGTTTAAGAAGTCTTAAATTCTAGAAGTTTTTGTTTTTCCATTGTTGAGTTGGTAAGCCTTTGCAGAAGTTGAGTACCAGTTGTTCTAATTAGGTATATAGGTAATAACAAAACTGTTGCATTTTTCATTTGGAGAGACTAAAGGTCAGAGATAACCAGTTGTCTAACCTGAGTTCACAGAGCTAGTAGAGAAAAGTGGTGTTGACTTGAAGCTGTGGCTCATATAGTTTCCTATGCTAGTTTTCAGCGAAAAATTATAACTCGAAACATGATTCATTCACTCTTCCTAACAAGCTACCCAGGCTCATCTTCTTAATTAATTGTACCTACAGATTCCAACTACTAGAGTTAAAAAGCTAAAAATAAAGAAAAGTTAATGTTAACTTATTTAAAAAGATCAGTCACGTTTTATTAAAAAAAAAAAAAAAAGTAAAGCCATGTGTCATAAAATGTGTCTGACTTCCCTGCCCCTGCAAAAATGGCAGTCATGGCACACCCAGTGGGCAAGCCTCACTCTAGCATAGCCAGGACCTCTTGCAGTCTCCCTGATTTCTGGGTTCCTGAGGACTGGAAGCACGGAACTCACATTTGCTATGTGCACATCACGTGCTCAGTAATGGAATGACCCATCCATACAGTGGCTCTTGGTCATAAGAGTCTTAGGGCCCTAAGAGAGTTCCATGCCGGTTTTTTGGTATCACATCGTATACAGTCTGTTTGCATAGCCCTGTCAGTTCCTTGCAAACTGTGAGCAATAGGCTGGGTAAGTGTGAGCTCAGCCTGGAATCCCTGTAAACCTTAATGGAGCAAACTACAGAATTACCATACAGTGAACTGACTGCCTTTATCTAGGCCCATGCATCTTCACAGATGGAAATCATGCCTCAGACATGCAGGAAATCAAAAGATTTTTTTTCTCTCAAGGAAAGAAATGTCAAGAAGCAGTAGATTTAAAATAATTTTATGTAACTGAAAATTAGCATGTGATTAAAGTTAGATGCTGGGGTAAGGCCGTCTTGCTGCAAGTCAGATCTGCAGAGCGGTCACTCTGCAAAGCTACTCCTTGGAATAAACACCTTGCATGAGTAATAGACACTGACCCAGGGTTTGAGAGATGCCTGGGGGCGATCAGAGTGCAGCAGCAAGCTGTGCTTCCTACTAGCTGGATTCAGCAGCACCTCAGGCTGTTCTTGGTAACTTGCTCTTCCTTTTGAGTCATTGTCTGGATGTGTTGCTCTGAGATGAGGTACATAGTTATGGTTTTGAAATCAATAGCATTCTTTGTAAGATACGTGCTGCCTTTCACAGTGCATGGGTTTCTAACTCAAATTCTGACAAGATCGTGTTTAATCATTTGCTCTCCCCTTGTTATTCTCTGATAAGGTGATCCATGCCTATTTCCTTTTCCTTAAGTGTCTCTACCCAAACAAACCCATCCCCATCCAAGAAAGCATATGATTATAAATAATCTCTTTACAACTAGGGAATTTTCTTTCGCGTGTAGACATATCATGCCATCATATAGTTTTTATAAATATATGCACATTTTGAATGCATGCCTCACACTAATTTCAGAGACAATTTACAAATATCGATTACTAGTGTTTTGACTTCGTTTCTGTTCCGTATATTGAATTCCCCATCCCGAGGAAAGAGCAGCAGAGAACCGTACAGAACCAGACAGCCAGTCCGGGTGTTCTGCTTACAGCAGAAGAATGCCAGGCGCCTTGCTCAGCACAATTATAAGTGCTTTTGCCCTAACTATGGCGCTATCAACAACTTTGCTGTTTAGAAGTTTCAACCCCAGAAACAAATGTGCCTTTAATTTGGAAAGTTACCTGGCTGATAAACCGAATGTGTTGTAAAGCTGAAAGCAAAAAGGCTGCCCTTTTGACATCCTACTTTGAGCCCTGGGGTCTCATGATGTTTTGTTAAATAACAATGGCAACAGTTAACACGGTTTTTCATGAAGCTTCTAATGTGCATTCTAATGAAATGTGAACCAAGTACAGCATACATTTTTACTTTTGAGTAAAAGCATGGTGAGCTGTTATGCTAGGATTTAGGTAAAACCCATATGTGTTACTTGGGAATATTTTAAACTACTATTAGCAATGTAACAATGTAAGCTACGTCTTAAATTGGTCGTTCAAACTTTAATATTCTAAACAGGGTTAGTTGATTATTTGGTTTCCTGTCTTTTGTTGATGATAAAAGTCACACATTAATCTTGCTTTGGTTTTTAATGGTATGAAAATGATGGATTATTAATTTATAATTTTTCTTTGGGAAGGAAGATGACTATAATAAATTTTCAGAAAAAGAATGTTTCTTTTTAAGAGAGAAAGCAGGGTTAGACATTATTTGTGAAGTAGCCAAAGAGTCCTTTTAAGCTCCATCAACATTTTGTTAATTCTTTAATATATACTTGTGAAGATTTTTAGGGCTAAAAATGACATCAGTTCAAAGCTGACTCTAATTACCTTCTCCCTGCTGTGAAGATGAGTCCTTCTACCAAACTCCTCTTGACCAAGGCAGTGAACAGCCTCTTTTCCAACCCCGGGATCATCAAGCCACAAGTGTACCTTCAAGGGGTGAGCGGACTTGTCCCAGGCGGTCGCCCCTCCCACCTGCACGGCTTCTGCATTTAATCACTTCTTGCAAACGTCTGAGGCCTAGAGCAGAAGTGGCAAACCTTCGGCCTGAGCATGTGAAGCAAGCCGGGGGAGTTGTCACCTGGTGCTGATTCCCTGTGCCTTGGAAAACATGGCTCCTTCTCTTCTCTTACTGTACCACACGTCATTACTTTTCCTCCTCTCCTCTGAGTCTGGAAACCGTTTCCGAAAATCAGGTAGAAAGATAGTTTGCGTTTTCATGTGTAGGCGAAGTCAGAGATTCCTCTCCTAAGCTGTGGGTTTGGATGACTTTTTCCAGGGAGACTTTGAAAGTAATTTAATGCCCTTCTTCTCTTACAGTCCGGGATGTGGAATTTTAGGCTTGTTTAGAAATCGAAGCACACATTTGCTTCCTTCTGTTGGTGCATGCTGTGTAATGTCAGAAGTGCTGACCTCTGGTTCTAATTAGTTGTTTATTGGCAGCCAGTTTAAAGTGCCTGGCCTTAGCACCACTCTGTAGTAGGGGATGGTAAAGAGTAGTTCCTGCCTGCTTGTCTGCGGGGCCAGTGTGAGAGTCACTCACCAAAACTATAGTTCATTGTGGTGATGGGAAAGTCTAGGTGAGCAAGGTGATAGAATATCTTTCTAGTTCTTATAGAATTATCCTTACCCACTCATATGTGTAAGTACTTAGGGCTACTGAAATAGTCTATGAATAATTACTGTCTCCACTGATGTAAATCTGTGCATATTCTTCACTAGGGACCCGGACAACGTGTTTACTTTAGAGTTGCTCATCAACAGGAGAAAGTCATGGCCCTTGCTATTTAGACATATGTTTGCCTATAGCCTTACTTTAGTGAGGTAAGGTTTTAAAGGTTAGGTTTCTGCAACATCATCCATTTTAAGCATCAAAAGAAAAACAGTCCAAATGCTTTAAAGTGAATGGAAATGCTTTTCTGTAAAACTACGGTGGCTATCTTATTTAATGAGTCTCTTCCAAGTTTTTCCGAGCTACCTTTCTGTCTGCATGCTAATTCAGTTTCTGACTCTCTTCTACCTGAAGTCTAAGAATGATGCCATGCAGCTTGCATTTCTGTTCTGGGCCAGCTTCCCTCCTTGTCTCTACCTTCCCCCTCCAAGCTCCCAAGTCCACCAACCTGCTTAAATGTACCCGTGATAATAATGCTCTTCATGAATTATATGCATAATATTTAAAGTGTTTGAATGTAACGGATGCTACTATATCCTGTAGTATAAGGTATGTGTGTGGCAGAATTCACTGTAGATTTATTATAGATCTGTATTATGCTTTCAGGAAAAGAGTAAAGGAAACTTAAGGTAAAAACACTAGAATTTATTTCCTCTACTCCCTTGTTAACTTTTAAATTTCTTTGAGACAGTGAGGCTCATGAGGAGTACGTCATGCCTTTATAAGGACATTTGCCACTATTTGAAAGTGTCGTTGAAACTTTCTGACTTAATTTGATAAAATGCAAATGCAAATACCACATTTATCAGAAGCAACACATAGTAACTCAGTTTTGTAAGGCTTTGGGTCAACAAAAAAGTAAGGTGGGATAAATATAGACTAGAAACTTGGAAGAAAATGGAAGTGGAGGAGGTTCTTCAACAGGATGCCCGGAGCTTTGTTGTTCCTACTCATCAGGACCTGTTACTGGACCAGTGCTGATGAACGGTGGCTGGAACCCTGTTTTTTCATGCCTGCAGTGGCTCTTGTAAGGGTTATTGTGAAGTTTGATAGACATGGGGCCAGGCGGTCATCAGGAACACTAACATAACGCCGGCCACCTGTCAAGGGAACCTCATCCAGCCCGTTAACAACTGCTAGGGCCATTCTCAAGTTGCTTTCCACATGCTTGGATTTTTATGTAACATTTAACAACAGGCAATACAACTGTCTGCTCCCTTTTTACCCACTGGATGCTCCGTTTTCTTCCTTTCCCCAATTTTTTTTCATAGAGTAATTCTCACATTTTTAAAAAGCTGTAACAGTTTGTTAGCTTGTATATCCTTTCAATTTTAAGATTCCTAACCACAAAGCAGTTTCCCCATGAGAAGGAAAAGATTAACCTGGTTAAAGTTAGTCTTTAAGAGCCCTGGCAACCCAGCCTGGATTTCCAAAGGTATCCTAAAGGCTCATTGACGAGCCTTGGAGCCAGGCTGTGAAGCCCTGTCTCCACTAGGCTTCAGCTTTACTCAGGGACATGGTGTCTGGAGAGATTCCCACTGGCATCAAATACTCCTTGCTTATGAGCTGCCTGGGGTTATAAACAGCTGCTGGTTCCAGTAAGGAACCTCCAGAAGTTTCTGTTGCTCTCTAAAAATAAACTAGGGAATCTTAATTGATACTTTAAAAAGCCCTCTCTGGAAATGCAGAACCAAATCTCACTCTTATTGTTGAGGTACTGATTTGTTGCATGCCTTTGAGCACAGGCCGGGAAAAGATTCTGTCTGATAGTACGCTCAGATTAAACACTTCTCTCCAGGAAAGGCCAGTGCCACTCCACACGGGTGATGTTAAGGATGCTAACAAAACCTTGAGACAATAATGTATAATAAAAATTTAAATGTAAGCTAGAAGAGCATGAACAGGGAGTAGAATTTCACCTCGGGCAGTCCTGCTCATTGCTAGCTACTTCATTTCAACATGGGGAGGGTTCAACTTTTTTTGATAGAATAATCTACAAAGTAAGTATCTCCTATGAGCACAGAGAGGTTTTGTTTTTTTGTTTTTAAGTACTTAAAATGCGATTCTGTTTTGAAAACCTTTGACTGGGCAAAAGACAATAAAGCAGAGAATTGAAGAAAACCTAGGAAATGGCAAAGGCGTTTATTTAACCTCTGCAGACTTTGCCCAGCTGGCGATGTGCTTACACTGTGGTAAGGGTAGAAAAGAAGACCAAGCTGGGAAATCAGTAAGATGTGAAAATGCCCTTAGATGTAATGTTTATCGGTGACTTTAACCCTGATGTAACTGGATGCCTCGGTGAAATCTCCATGCCTCTAGCAGGTCATTTTCATCCGGTTTGGAAACAACTTTGTAGCTGTATTATCTGTATTTTCATTCAGTGATAAGGATAAATTGATAATTAAGTTATGCTAATCGGGTACTTCTGCTGTTTCCAGACGAAATAAACATGTGGTCACGCTTCTTTTTAATGAGTTCTGTGTTGTGGACATTACTATTTCAGTGTTTTAAGTCATTTTGAGTTTTATGTTGACTTGAGGCAGCATTCAGTTTGTGCTGGAAAACCTTTATATTGTGGAATTCATTAATTTCACATTGATATTTAAGCCAATAAACATAAAATACATAATGGCGTTTTGTCCCTCAGTGTTCCCACGTGCTCCTCTTAACTGCCAGATGAGTGGAAATATATTGGAAGGCTTTAAACATCTTATTTTGTGATTTGAGTGCATTAGTAAAACAGAAAGCTGAATTTTCTTTAATCCAGGGTCAGTACAGAACCTATCAAACTGAACGAGCAAAGTCGTAGTGGTGATTGGTCTGCTCCACGCAGTTCTTGTCCCCTCTGAAAACGTAGCTGTCCTTTGAAGATGTCACATCGTCTAATGTTTTAATGTTTGCATGTTCTCCCTGAAGTGGAAAGTGTCAAGCATCCCCTTTAGTGGATTCCATTATCACGAGTGATTCGATGACAGGACACGGGTACTTTAAGCTTACTGGCGTCAGAGAGATGGATAGTAGAACGCCCCTACCCTTGGGGTGTGACTGCTGCTCTTTGTGGAGATTACAGACAGCTACACATCTGTGAGGAGGATGCTCCCACCTGCCCCCCGCCCCCAGGATCAGAGACCCATAATGGTCCTGGCAACATCTGGTTGCTCCTAGTGTCCTGTTCATGTTAAGATGGTACACACAACACACAGGCTTTATCTGTTAATGGAAGTAATGATTTCACTGTCTTGACTTTTTTTTTTTTTTTTTTTTTGGTCTTCATCTTCCATATCGAGAAGCACTGTAAACATTTTCTACCATTGCCGAGTTTTGTGATTTCTTTTCCTGCTTTAATCCTCATTCCTTGCAGATTTAAACGAGTGTGGCCTGAAGCCGAGGCCCTGTAAGCACAGATGCATGAACACTTTCGGCAGTTACAAGTGCTACTGTCTCAACGGATACATGCTTATGCCAGACGGGTCCTGCTCAAGTATGTCAAGCATCCTAACCGTTTTATAAGTGCTCTAGGCTTGATTTCTGATGTGCTTCGGTAGCCGCCTCTTTATCTCTACTGAACAGGACGTGTGAATGTGTTTGTGTGCGTGCCTGAGGACGTGAAGACCAAAAGGAGAGGTGCATGTTTATACGCATGGCACTCTTACTTCGCAGGCCAACATTGGGTGGGTTATAAATCGTATCTAGAGCAAGAATCGCGTTGTCTAATGCTTTTCTCGGCATGTGTATCCCAGCATAGAAAACCCTTCCCAGGTGAGAGAATATTGACCATCGCTGGGGTGTTGCTTAGAGAGCATCCACTGGCTCTGTTCATAAACACTTCTAAGTTTAATAAATTCTCGCCAAATTTAAGGACCACGTAAAAAGAAAAACTGCTTTAAATGACAGTGAATATAACATCAGAATAAATGAGATTTTATAAACAGGGTCTCACATGTCCCAGGCTAGCCTCCAACTTGCTGTATAGTTGAGAGTGACCTTGAGTGGCTAATCTTCCTTGTTCCATCTCCCGAGTCCTGGGATTATAGGCATGCACTGCCACCATTATTTGTGTATGCTGCTAGAGTTCGAATCTTCACTAGGCAAGCACTCTACCAACTGAGCTACATCCTCAGGTCCAAGAGGATCCATTGCACATGCATCTTTATAAGGGATTAGTATGGTGCTTCCTGTTATCCCTTGATTGTATTTTTAAGATGGACACTAACCCAAAATTCTCTGTAGGCTGAAAATTGAACTTGAGTTTCAGTAATAATTAACAAGTAGTGGCCTCTGACTTTTATTTTTACCTAACTACCAATTAACTGAGATGAATTTTATATAAAAAAATAACAGTAGCTAATTTTATTTAGTGCTTTACAGATGTATCACTGGGACTTTTGGTTGAGGAAAATATATTTTTAATTGCATTTGACAATGGTTCTAGAGTCCCCCTAACGTTGTGGAACTACTAGGAAATCTTCTCTTATACTATAGAGACTTTCAGTGTGTAGTTGAGATAGATATTTAGATATTTTGTCTAGGAATGGCATTTAACTCGAGTAATCTGCAGAAATGCCTCACTTCTACCTGGAAGATATGTGTCAGAGAAAACTTTCTCCCTACCTGCCAGTCCTAGAAAACATTAAAGGGCTTTTCCAGGTGATGCTGGAACAGGGCCACTTCTCACCATCCCGCATTGGACAGCATCCTTTATCCCTGTTTTACCCTTCTTAGAGTGTTGGTTAATTGACTCCCCATTGTTGAATCAGTGTCACCAAATGCAGGACATGTGATAAACAGTGCTAAAGTTACAGGTGCTCTACCTCTTGGAGACAACCAGTCACTTTCTTTCCAGGTGCGCTATCATGTTCCATGGCGAACTGTCAGTATGGCTGTGATGTTGTCAAAGGACAGATCCGATGCCAGTGTCCTTCCCCTGGCCTGCAGCTAGCTCCTGATGGGAGGACCTGTGTGGGTGAGTTCAGTCACCAAGTATCTGCCATAGGTACAGTGGAAGGCATGAGGGAAAAGGCAGCTACTTAGTCAGGTACGTAGCCACCTGCTAGAAGACATTGGGTATTTTAGAAGAGGGTTTCTATGAATGGATCGACACAATCTTGTTTTTGAAACCTGGGGGAGGGGCAAGCATCATACAGCACAGACCAAGTCTGCAGAAACCCTGAAACACAACAGTACTGTGTTCGGGAAAAGTGAATCTCAGTTTCTGTGATCTAGAGAGAAGAGAGCATGGAGCTGAATGGGTCACCAAGTCTACGTTTCTGTGTGTTATACCACATTGCTTTCTAGAACATTGAGATGACAGTATAGGTTATGGCAGAGTTTGGGCTTTCTGCACCTGGCTGAGCTACACACAAGCTATGTAATCTTAGGAGAAGAACTTCCCTTCTTTGCGCTTAGGTCTCTCTTTCCTTAAAATGGAAATAATAGGGCATCGAGTCACTGTGAGTGTTGAATGAGATCATGTGTTCAGAGAGCTCAGAGGAGGTCAGCAGTGCCCAGCATGTGGTGAGCCCTGCACAGAGCCAGTCACTAAGACCCATTTACTAAGTGGTTGCTGTATTCCAGGCACTGTGCTAAGTACTCAGTGCATGGCAATAGACAAAGCACCCTAGGATTTGGTTCTCAAGGAGTTGACCATCTAATGGGGAAGACAAAAAATAAATATTTAATAAAATCACTGACCATGCTAAATGCTTGCATAAGGTAGTAAGAGAAACAAAACCAGAAAATGTCTTAGAAAATAATCAGTAGAGAATAATAATTAGGGAATAGTTATTAATAATCATTAGGGAAGTACCAAAGTTAGGCCTGGGTCATTGGGTATATAAAGAACCTGCCAAGGGACTGGAGAGGTGGACGGCTAAGAGTACTGGCTACTCTTCCGGAATTCCCAGCACTCCCACTACAGCTCACAAGCATCCGGAATTCCAGTTCTGGGGAAGCCATTCCCCTCTAGCCTCCCTCAGACACCAGGCACGCACTTGGTGCTTATATCTATATGCAGTCAAAACAGCCATACATAGAACATAATTTTTTTAAATTAAAGAACCTTTCGGGAGATGAAGTGATTTGAAGGAGATAAGATTGACAGTTTCATGACTTCCTGTCTCGATCTAAAGCGGGAGACGGTGGGTAGGAATGGGGTAACAAAGGGTGCTAAACAGGTTCCAGTAAGTTTGTAGAGGTAGCATTAACAGGGCTTGGTAGTTTAGGAGTTGTTGGCGAAAGGTTTAGCGTCCATGCTTCTAACTCAAGCAACCAAGTAGATGCGGCATAGTGCCTACTGATGTTGGGTGTGAGGGGGGAAGGGCTTGGTTTTGGAGGATGAGTTCAAAGCTGGAGATGTGGAATTCCTGTCTGTTGCAAGGGTAGCCAGAGGGCGAGGGAATGACAGTTATGATGACACACCTGCCTTTGCTTCTCTTAAGATGCAGTTAACCTATGTTTCTAGATATTGACGAATGTGCTACCGGAAGAGTCTCCCTGCCCTCGATTTAGGCAGTGTGTCAACACGTTTGGGAGTTACATCTGCAAGTGTCATACTGGTTTCGACCTCATGTACATTGGAGGCAAATATCAATGCCACGGTAATGAAACTGTCCCGTTCCTGTATACACTTTCTTCCCGTAGCAGTGAGAAGTCTCCAGCTGCGGCGATAATTGGACTGTGGGACAGGGGAGGCTACAGGCATTACATGAGCAGTGTCTACTTCACCTCTAGCCATTCTGGAGCCACCCGTGCTGCTGTATCCCTTCTGGTCATTGCTGTTTTATGTGGACCTCTGTAGTGGTGTGCATTTCATGTCGTCACATTTACCTACCCCCACTTGTCTTTCTGTCCCTGATGCAGACATCGACGAGTGCGCCCTTGGGCAGCACCAGTGCAGCAGCTCTGCTCGATGTTACAACATCCATGGGTCCTACACGTGTAAATGTAAAGATGGATACGAGGGTGACGGGCTGAACTGTGTGTGTGAGTAAATCCTGCCCCCAGCTCTCAGGAAATACGGGGCTGCATAAAGGCCGTTGCTAAGGAAGATGGGGTATACAGTGGTTATTGAAGACGTGATTTTCATACCTACTAACATCAACCTGATCTATAAACAGTAAAATCACTTAGAAAAAGACTCACAACTGCTTTCTAGCATTAAATGACTTAGAATTTCGTGAGTCCAGTCTAGTAGTCGCTTCCTTTCCGCTAGAAAGAAAGGATGGGGTCCTCCCTGGGAATTGGAGTTTGTTGAATCTGAAATAAAAAGCTATTGTTAACATTGCATTATGATAGTTGGGATGTAGTCTACATGTTTGTTTTCTACCGAAAGTAATTTCAGTATTTATTTTCCCTACATTTAAAGCTGCTTTGCTTTTACATTTTTCTAAGTTATCTTTGGAGTAGTGGGTTACTAGATAAACATGAAAAGTGCATGTGCTTGAAGGTGAAAGCTCGACAAGCCAAAGGCCATAATTTACTGCACGTTTCATGTAACACTAGATAATTTTTAAAAATTTTCTGAGTAAAATATTTACTGAAAAACCACAGGGCATAAAATCCTGTGGATTAAAGAGTTTTTGAAGTGTTGTGAAGTCATTCCTATCCTGGAATATATCATTCCAGGCAGATTAAATATTGATTCCTTTTGGTGGATATTATCAATGGGAAATATGCCACAAATGATTTTTTAACTTCAGAAAACATTTTTAGAAAGCAAATATAAATCAGTAAATATGAAAAACAGCCAACTATAAAACTATTTTTTGCACAACTAAAATACGTCTAAAGTAGAGGTGAGGAAGTATCTGCCTCGTGTGAGGAGTTTTAAACATGGCAACATAACACACGCAGGACATACAACACAGACTGCATTTCTCACAAAAGTGTAATCTGTCCACATTTTTGAAAAATACTGACTTCTGTTGCTACCGTTTTATAAATATTGACAACATTTTTGTGTTTCAAATAATACATGCTCATTATAGAAACACCAGTATGTTTTTACATGTATCCTAACACACACACATGCATTTGTTATTCAGAAAATAGTGTGACTTCTTATAGACAAGAATATGGTGAATGTGAAAAACAGGACTAGTTAGCACGAGGTGTTTCTGTGCATGTGTGTGTTTGCAGTTTCTGTTGCACATTTTTAGAGGGGAACATTTTCATGCTAATTTAATCTTTGAATTTTTTTTTTTCAGACATCCCCAAGGTCATGATTGAGCCGTCAGGTCCAGTTCACGTGCCGGAGAGAAATGGTACAATCTTAAAGGGTGATGGAGGACATGCTAATAGGATTCCTGATGCGGGAAGTACGCGGTGGCCCCTGAAGACACCGCATATTCCTCCTGTCATTGCCAACAGGCCCACTTATAGGCCAACAACAAGACCTACACCAAATCCAACTCCACAGCCTACCCCACCCCCACCCCCACCCCCACCCCCTCCCAACAGAGCTCAGAACAACTCCACTACCACCAACCCCAGAAAGGCCATCCACCAGACCGACTACTACAGCGCCTGCTACCAGTACAGCTACTCGAGTTACTACCATTGACAATGGGCTACAGACGGATCCTCAGAAACCCAGAGGAGATGTATTCAGTAAGTCACATGCATACTTACCTTTTTAAAGATTTATTTATTTAATGTGGGTGAGTGCCTTGTCTTCATGTGTGCACTGTGTGCTGTGTCCACGCCAGGTGAAGAGGGCATTGGATTCCCCAGACCCGGAATTGCAGTTGGCTGTGAGCCACCATGTGTGTGCTGGGAATCAAACCTGAGTCCTAGCCCTGTCACAGCTGTCACTAGCCCTGAGCCATCTCTTCAGCCTTAATTTTTTTCTTTTACTAGACCTTTTAAGATGATGTTCCACCTTAGGCCATGTTTTTAGGAAACCCAACTGATAAAAAGGGCTAGCTGATTAGTTCCCTCCATGGTGATTGGTGTACAGTACAGAAAACTGTGTGAAGAGTCAGTGTGGTTGGGCAAGTAGGAGAGAATGTGTGTAGATGGGAGGGATGACTTACAAAAGTCAGGCAGCAAATCCCAGCTCCTACTCACCGTGGGAACTCTCCTGGCATAGTCGGCTCTACTTGGTAGCATTCAAAAGTGGGGAACTGAGTATGTCTAATGCTATTTAACTTTTAACCTAAGTGTCCTTTCATTAAGAGAATACGTTCAGGCATCCTTTGGGGAGACAAACCTTGTTAGATACTGGGCTCACAAGGATAAAGTTTAGTCCAGTGAGAAAGAAGAGTCCTGGTAGTTAACTGGGGTCCTATGTCAATGACTGGAATGGGATTTGTGTACACTGTTCTAGCGATGGCTTGAAGGGGTCAGATATTTTACAGACTTGTCGAGTGAAACTGGACGAAAGGAAATGAGGGACGGGAGGCATCATAGTTAAAGGAGGCACAGAAACAGGAAGCGGTGTAGACTGCCAGCTGGAGGGTTACATCAGGGACTCAGATGAGGCTGAATGCCTGCCCCTCGTACAGGCTGTCAGCTGGTGTAGCATGGAGATGGGCCTCAGTTAAAGCTCTTAGCCCTTCACAGGGACTGAGCAGAGGCTAAAACCACCAGTGGAGACAGGTTATGGAAAGAAAAGTAAGCGTGAGGGAGATGAAAATAGGTACATTTGTACGGTCTGCTTGTGTATACTCGCTTGCCCTGTTACAGTTCACGTATACGTAGTGTCCTGTGCATTCACAATGTCTGTCACCCCTTTAGCTTTCTTTTATCACTAATTTATGCTTTTTCCCATGAGGGAGCCAAAGTATGTCATTTAAATTAAATGTCATTGTAATATTTTTTGAGCTAAATAGAATACTGGTGTTTGTAATCTGTGTGTGTTGGGGGGGGGTACATACTTGTATGTGTGTGCATGTGGAGACTGCAGGACAACTTTGTTGTTGTTTCTCAGGTGGAGTCAACTTTTTTTTTTCTTTTGAGACAGGTCTCTCATAGGTCTGGAATTGCCCATAGACTAGGCTGGCTAGCTGGTGAGGTACTGGCATCCATCTCTCTCTGTTTGTCCAGCATGGTGGTTATAAGTGCACCAGGCCCAGATTTACATCTTTAACCTGGTTCCTGGGGGTTGGACACAAGCACGGTACTGGCTGAGCTGTCTCCCCGGCTGCCATGATGACTGTGGTTCCTCCCAAGAGAAAACTTAAACTGCTTCCAGCCTACATGAGATTATCAGTTTCCCCCCCACTTTGGGGCTGTTGTCCATTTAAAGGAAGGCTGAGATTCATTCTGTTGAAGTTGTGCATGTTTTAGACAGTCTGCATACGTTTTAGGGGAAATAGATGGTAGATCTCAAAATACACTTCTCATATGTGCATGACTATTTGGGTTTGAAATTGTAATCATCTTCCTGTGTGTGTTGTCTCTCCTTTGTATTGTCCTGTCTTTTTGTGGTCATCCTATAATGTGATGTTTACTCATCCAACTGTGGCATCTACGTTGTTTTTCTGCCTTCACTGATCATGAAAAGTTGTCAGCATAGCATAAATACACACACTGATGGAGAGGACATTTTTCCAGGTATTCCTTTTAATCGTTCCTCTCTCTAAAGAGTCCTTCTGAATGTTTTCCTCTTCACACAGACATAAACAGTGAGGGTTCAAAACAGTACTGAAGTTTACGGGCAGAAGCCAGCAGTGTTAGGCGGGACAGTGTGAGGCTAGGGGAGAGCCTGGCTGCACTGAATCTCCCGACCGCCCACGGTCAGAGAGTGAGCCTCAGGACAGTCTCTGGGAGATCACTTTGATCCTGTGCCAGGGCTGTCACATGCCACAGATAACCTTGCCACTCAGACACCCGGCCAGGAATTAAAGTCCACTCGCTTCATCTTCAGCAATAGCTACTCCTAAGTTTAGAGTGTAGGAGAATATTTTGGAGACATCTTAACTTGGTTTATTGTGGTTATAGCATGTAATTTGAAACATAAAAGGTTACTAAACTTTTTATTCAGAAAAAAAATAAACCATTCTTTTTCATTATTCATTCACTGTGAAGATAGAAAGGAACCTTGGCACATTTTTAGTTCACCTAATTTTTTTTTTTATTTTGAAAAAGAATATATCTAAGGTTTCACTGTTTCTTGCCAAGAGATTGTGCCCCTTTGGACCAAGTCTTCTCTCTCTTGGTTTATAGATCCCAAATCCACCATATGTCCATAATCTAAACGGATTGTGGAATACAGATTTTTTTAGAAACATAATTGTGTGTTAACTTTATGTGACACACTGAAGGACTCTTTCCACAGTGAAATGCATTGATGTTAACAAAGAGAGAAATGTCAACCATGTAGAACTATCATCTCTCAAAGCATGTCTGTTTCCTACCTCGAGACAATTAAAATAAAATTTTACTTTATGATCTTATTGTGGAAAGTTTAGTCAGCTTAAAGGCTCATGAGTATTTTAATATGTATGAGACAATCCCTTAACACATTGTGGGTTTGCAAAGAGTACCATGGGCACCAACATTTTGTTCCTTGGCTACTGCTACAAAAGAAAGGGATACAGAATTACAGATTTAATCTAAACACAAATAAGTGGCTGTTTTGCTAATTGCCATTGTCTCTGGGTATTTTAATTTGGGGCCTGGGAACATTACTAAAACAACAGTGCTTACGTATCCAAGAGCCTTATTCTTATATCCCATAACTTTATGAGGTCTCTGAGGTCATCCCTGTTATATACAGCATCCTACCCATAACCCAGATCACAACTGAGACATCCTTGTTTAACCTAAATTTATGAAACCATAATATTGTCATACACCCAGAGGCAATGTTTCTTGGTTGTGATTTTAAGATTCACTTCCCATGTATTTCAACAAGTACCTCAGAAAATGAATCAACTCTTTCTTCAGACTAAGTCATTGGAAATGCATTTCCTGTTGCCCCCATATTCTCCTCAATTCTGACGGCCTTCCAAATGATCAGTTATTTCAGATTACAGTTTTACTCTTGCCCTGGTGTAGGGTAGCATAACCACTGACAGTAAATATCCTCTAAAAAATGTTA
Source organism: Phodopus roborovskii (assembly GCF_943737965.1). NCBI lineage: Eukaryota > Metazoa > Chordata > Mammalia > Rodentia > Cricetidae > Phodopus > Phodopus roborovskii. Next base: position 64,402 of record NW_026125042.1, read on the forward strand.
TATCTGGTGTACTTTTACATTCTAAGCCTGGTGTTGAGAGCTAGTATAAATCATGGGAAGGGAATATGAAAATATGTTGAAACATATGAGATGAATTCCCTGTAGCACTCAGCTTGGGAGAAACTGAGTCAGAAGCCTGGTTTTGCTTCACACCTCTGGTTTATCAGTTTGCCACTTTGCTCAGTCACCCAGGCCTTCATTTCCACTGAGTGGGTTCAAGGTCAGAGAGAATCCAAGTAAAAATTGTATGAATAATGAGCTACTATGAAATGGAAAAGATTACTTACTATATTTATTCACTGTAGCCATACTGGGGAGAATAAATGTATTAAAAAGTCACTTCTCGTGTAGGATATGAAATATTAAACACGTTTCTGAAAATAAGAATACTCTGAGGCGGTGCTTCTCAACCTTCCTAATGCTGCAACCCTTTAGTACAGTTCCTTGTGTTGTGGTGACCCCAGCCATAAAATTATTTTCATTGTCACTTCATAACTATAATTTTTCTACTGTTATGAATCATAATGTTTTTGGACATAGAGGTTTGTGAAAGGGGTTGTAACCTGTAGCTTGAAAACCACTGCTCTAAGGGTCTGAGGAATTTTGTTGTTGTTGTCGTTAATGGGACTAGAATCTAACTAGATGCATTTCAGAGCTAATTGTAAACCAGCTAATAGTCTATATGGAACTACACCAAAGTCCCTGACAAAGGATAACACTGTTCTTTCATTGATGGGACAAAGTAGCACTTTTTGGAGTGTGTTTCTTAAGTCATTAGCTCCCTGAAATGTTATATAAGTTCTGGGCTAAACAAGTTAACTAGCTAGGTGTGTTAGCTAGAAGGCTTTTCAAAGCTGTAATGTGCTAATGGTCACTGTAAGTTTCTAGAAGCCTAGACAGTGTGTATCATCTTCAGATGGATTTAACCATGGTATTATTTAACTCACTGGATTAGAATTCTCAGCAACCAGTGCCTGGTCAGGTCTTGGCTGAACTAAGAAGTATGAAGACCTCTCACCACAATAGCCAGGAGCCCTGACTAAGTAGCTTGCATCATACACCATGCTGAGACTAATGTGGCTGTTCTGAGTCGCTCTGGTGGAGATAACAGTAGTTCAGGCAGGGAAGAAAGGCACTGGGCTGACAAGCAGAGAATCAGATTTAAAAGATGGCATGCTTGTCTGGATCCAGGGGATCACTAGAAAGCAAGGGACTAAACACAAGAGCAAGACTCTGCCATCCACAGAGGTAGGAAGGTAAGAGCTCTGTATGAGCAAAGGAAAAACGGGTCTTAGCAGAGGAAGCTGGGGGAGAACGCATCCTGATCTGGTAGGGAAGGAAGGGACGCTCATCTATTTTTTAAATTACCTGGAAAAATACCAGTGCTTAACCGAGAAATTAAATACAAAACAAGATATACCACTTTACCCCAATTACATATAAACACGTGACTTCATTTGTTGGGGGGGGGTGTGAAAGTCTGGAAGAAGAAAGTCAAAGCCATGGCCATGGATATATGCCATTTATGGTGCTTTGGGCGACTTTCTTGTTAGCCTCAGGCAGTAGTCTTTAAACCCCTCATTGTCGGTCAAGGATAACATGCATTTATGGCGCCAGAGACTCTTTAGGAGAGAGAGCAGTGGTAATGGACTCTCACCCTCCCCGAGGGAAAGGGAAGAGTGGCGCTGTACTGTTCGAGAAAATGCCCCAGGGAGTTCTGTCCTTTTTTTAATTAATAAATTATATTTAAATAGAAACAATCTTATTTCACATATCAATCCCAGTTCCCTCTCCCTCTCTCCCTCGCCACCACTGACCGCCCCCCCATCCCATCCACTCTCCAGGGAGGGTGAGGCCTTCCAGGAGGGATCATCAAAATCTGTCAAGTCACTGAGACACATTCGGGGACCTGGCTTGGTCCTGTGTTGGTTTCCCAGCTCTCAGGCTGGGGTCCATGAGTTCCTGCTTGCTCAGGTCAGCTGTTTCTGTGGTGTTGACCCCTTTGTTTGTCCGGTTTCATTCGAAATATTTCTAGTTTTTAGAATTTATTTAGACGTTAGAATGACTTTTATTAACTTCCAAATGTCCAAAACTTTCTTTAGAATAGAATGTGCTGTAAATGGCCAGTTTCAGCTGAAACACCTCAGTTACTGCAAGGAATACTGGATCACTTGCATCCCCACTTTTTTTTTTTTTTTTTTTTTTTTTTTTTTTGGTTGTTTGTTTTGTTTTCAGAATCTAGATTGAACTATTGACCTAGAATACCCCGGGGTGCTTATCTAAAGTTCCTCTTCTCTGGGGCATACCACTCGTGCAGACTGTCTGGGTTGGTCAGTGTGTGTACAACTTATATGCAGGTCTGTTCATATGAAGACTGATTCAGTAGGGCCGGGATAGGATCTCAGATTGCATTTTTAGTGCACTCACGGGTGTGCTGTTGATATATATGCAGGCCACATTGTGTGGCAGGGCCCCCAGCCTCAGTGGCAGCTTCTGTCCAGCAGAACCGTGTCTTGCATGCAAACATAAATAGCCAGATGCAGGCTGTTTAAAAATGCAATAATTGCATGATAGAAATTTGCCATCTGCACCACATAAGACAAAGGCAAAGGTGTGATAGACTCGGGATTATAGAATATAATGTAATTAATCGCTGCTACATTGTTTCACAAGTGGCTGGGGACCCCCTTGCTGGTGCTGTTGTCCTAGAACGTGAGAATGAGTTGAAAGCTCTATAAACAGCAAGAGGACAGTTGCCTGCTTCTGCTGACCTCTGCCCTGCCATGTGCTTGCTGTCCTGGGGGTTTGTCTTCCTGTCATTTGTCTTCTTCGATAGCTTTCGTAGTCTGTAGATCCCAGCGTTTCAAGTCCAGCGTTTCAAGTCCTGCGTTTCAAGTCTCTTTTCTAATTCTGGGTGGGGATGAGTAAACTGATTGTTTCAGCTGAGGGGTGCAAAGGTCTTCCGACTGGTTTGTCCTCCAGGAAACAGTGAGGCCTGCAGAGACCCCGAGACGACGCTGAGGTTCCTGGAGATTAAATCTCTGCCAGTACTGTGGAGATATGTTTGCTGCTGCTCACAGGTCCGGGTCTGGTGCTGTGGATTCTGGGAGTTTTTTTAAGATTTTTTGATTTGTATTTTAAAGGGATTCTGTGGCAGCTGGTGAAAAGAGAGAAGTATGATTCTTTTCAGAAAGGATAGATTGAGTTCTTAGTGAACATGACCTAGGTTAGAGATCAGGAGTTTTTCAGGTTCTGTGCATATTTACACAATTAAAGACTGTCTTTGGGGCACGTCACCAAATTCTTGGGCCTCCATGCCCTCACCCAAATGGTGAAGTAGTTGCAGCGTGCACCTCACTGGGAGGCTGTGTTAGGTGGGAAGGTCCATGCAAAACTCTTATCCCAGTGATGGCCACATATGGACTTTAGCCGTTTCTACAACCACTGATGCTGAATTTGTTTTTATCCTAATAACAGTGTTTTCTAATTAACTCATAAAAGAAGCCGTATAGTCTAGTGATGACTAGTTTTTGTTCTGATGCTGTATTATTAAGGTTGACTGCAGTCTTGATGCTATTTTTGGCTAAAGTTATCTTTTCAAAACTAATTATCTATAAGTGTGAACAGAAAATGAAAGTAGAAACGAGTTACTTTGTTTATTACCAAATAAGTAGCATTTTGTGTTTGGATCAGGTATTCCTGGCACATACAAAGTTAAGCAGATATTAAAATAGAGACACTGTCACCTCAGCTTTTGCACTGTGACTGTAATGACAGTTGTCTCCCAGACATGAACCTGTCCAGACCGAAAGCTTTCGTGAAAGGTCTTGTGAGTAGCAGAAACAAAAGCTTCCTTCCTCCTTGCTCAGGTGTGCTGCACCGAGTCCAGGTAACCCTGGCGGGGTGTTTCCGTAACACCTGTGTGGAGGTGTGCACGCTGGCCTGGGGGAGCCTCCCCGTCATGGTCTGCTGTTGCTGTGGCCTAGAGAGGGTAGGAGAACCAAGCCTGTGAGATACTCTCTTGATTCTTACAGCCATGCATAGTGAAGAACCATGTTTCGGAGTCTCCGTCCCCTGGTAGTTCCCTGGGTAATGCCTCTGAGTTGTTCTGAAACTTTATAAAAGTCACACAGAGTATACAAAGGAGGAAGGGGTCTGCCTCCACCACAGACTCATTACTGAGCACCTGGCCCTGTCTTCTTTTGCCAGGGAGTTCATTTTTCCCAGTCCTGTTCATTTTTCTCAGCTCTGTCCTCTGACCTCCGTAGGTCCTTCCTATGGGATCTGGCGTTGGAAGCCGGATCTTATTTCTGTAGGGCTCAGCAGCTGTTTTCTTGTTTTGAGTAACCAACATTTGGCTAAGATGTCTTTTGAGGGAGGGTAAGGAAATGGCAGAAACTCATTTCCAATCTTTTTATTTTCTTCTCTCTGCTGAGTATGTTCTGTTTGTGGAGAGGGAGCGGGAGGGAGAGGAGAGAGAGGGTCCTACCCCATAAAGCCCTAGTAAGGCTTTTATTGCTCTCCCCCATTCTATAGTCTCTTAAAATACCTAGGATTTTCCCCCACCTCAAGCACATTTGAATAAAATACAGATGAATACATGTGTACCTATCTCTTCAGTGAAGAAAGCAGCTATGCATAGAAAGAATTCAAGACAGTGTTATCTGTAATCTTTTACTCGAAGAACTAGTGCCAGAACTGGCCTGGGCGATGTCGTGGAAACCACTTTGAGCAGAACCGGAGTGCGTAAACCTCCCTGTAATAAATAATGCTTAGGGGTCTGCTAGCAGCTTGGCGGTGGAGGTATATACAATAATATTTACATTTTCTTCTCTGTGTTTACTGTTAAGGTTTTATTGGGTAAAAACTGCAGCTGACTGTGAGAAATCGCACTTATGAATATAGTTAATATTACCACATCTCGGGAGAAATTGTATTTAATAGAATTTACTGAGATGGTATTTTTTTTCTTTTTGCAAAAAAGGACCGCTTCTTTTTGTAGTGGCTTTCCCCCTGTGGGCACCAGGACTCTGAGGCCATTAAGACACTGTCCTGTGTCCTTAGCCCACTGCAATCCCACCTTATCCACAGCCTCCATCTTTGGGAGTTAGGATCTTCTGTATCCCATAGTCTCCAACTTTAGAAGTTAGTACCTTCTTTCTTTTAGTTAGGAGCAACAAGCAAGGTTTTTTGTTTTTGATTTTGTTTAATTTTTACTTATTTATTTATTTTTGCTTTTTGCGACAGAGTCTCCCTGTGTTGCCTTGGCTGGCCCACCAAACTATGTAGGCCATGGTGGCCTTGAACTCATATAGATTTGCTTGCTTCTGCCTCCCAAGTGCTGGTAATGAAGCCATGTGCCATCACACCACAAGAATGTTTTTATTGGTGCAATATTGAATAATGTCAGGAAAATGTTGAGTAAAAACATTTTTTTACAGTAACTGTAGTCTTGAATGTTCCCTCCTTGTCATTGCCCAAGTGCAGCAGAATGATTTTCATGCAAACCTTACCTTGTCACTACTGTAAAACCCTTTGGAGCGTCCAGTTTCTGCCAAGATAAAATCCAAAATTTTAGGAAGGGTTTAAACAGTCACCCTGCAGCTCCGGATTCACCTGGAGCCTTAGTCCCTGCGCCCTGCCTCTCCCCCAGGCTCTTGTGCTGCCTGGAGGTCCAGGGCCTACACCCTTCAGATCACTTCTCAGAGAGTGTCAGCATCTCCCCGTCCTGGGTGAGCTTTGCCAGGCTTCACCCGTCCTAGCCACACTGAAGTGCATCTTCTATCTACCTTTCCATTAAAGCCCCCGTTATGTCCACCTTCACCTCAGAGAATGCAGGCAAGTGACAGCAGGAGTGAACTATGCTCCGTGCCTTACAGGCGCTTAGCCCAGTCCCCTGCACTGTACCAAGGAGCTCTGAGGGGACACTGAAGGACAGAAAGTGAATGAGCAGCAACATTGTCAGCATGTCTTACTCTTTTGCATTTTATAATTATGCCATTCTAAGTCTGAGAAAATATAAGACATGCTTCTGCTTATTGTGTATTTAAATGACTACTAGCCAAAATAGCGAAGCAGGACGAGTAGTGAAATCCCATGTGTCCACCCTTACTGTTTTGTTTTCAGATATTTTCATTAGCATTACCTTCATCAATCATAACCACTCCCTTGAGTCAAAGGAAGCATTTGAATTGCACAGATATTTCTGTGTTATAACCTTGCTTTCATCAGATTTGAAGACTATTCAAACTTCTTTGAACAGTCCAGATGCAAACATCGGATATGTTGCTACTGTGGTAGCTATGTCCTTCCAGGGACCTCCGTTTTCAGATTGTCTTAGGGACTTTTCATATTTAAACTTTCTTTTTCTTACCAGCCCCAAAATATAAAATTGTAAAAGAATAAATGTTAGTATTTAGGCATTTGAACTGGCCTGCCCTTGGCCTTCTGACAGGACACGTCTCAGCTGCAGCCACTAAGAGCACCACCTGTACATGTTCACTGCGTTCCCTTTTAAAAGGGCCCTGCCCACCTGCCCCCTGCCCTCCCTCCCTCTACCCCCCTTTCCTCTCTCCTCTCTCCTCTCTCCTGCTGCTCCTGTCCCTGGAGGCTGGTCTCCCTTTCCTTTTTTTATGATTCCTTTCCCTAACAACAACAACAAAACCTCTCTGCTTGGACCCTGTCTCATGGTCTTCCTCGTCACACCACTGTGACTTCTGCTGAGGGTACTATGCCCTCTGCTGACACTTCTGTATGATGCCTTAGTAAGCCACACTGGGGTGCTGAGGAAAGTAAGTAACCTGGAAGAGCCCCGGGAATGACCACAATACTGTGAGTCTAGACAGATGCTGAGCACACCAGGCCAGTGCATCCTTTGGCATGGGGAGCCTCAGCCACTGTTAATTAAATCATCATTGGAATCGTCTGCAGTCTTAGTGAGCCATCAGGCTAGTGGCTAATGGGGGAAGGGTGCCTCTCTTTTCCAAATGCATTGCTCTCTCTTTACACGTGGTTTGACACTCTGGCCACCGCTGTGTACTCCTTGCGTGACTGTTCTGGGTGCTGCCTTTACCCCCGCTGCCCAGAGAGCCATCCCCTCTTCGCAGCTCTGTGCTTTGTGAGTGGAAGGTTCTAGTTCCTAGTTCCCTTTCAGTTTAAATTGTTCTTTCCCGACAAACCTCCAATCTTCCTTGATAACATAAAGCCACTTGGACACATTAAAAGCAGACAGGTGTCAGTAGACAGCCCTTCGTCATAACTCCCCAAGACGCTACAATGCCAGAGTTCAGCTTCTCTGCCAGAGATCATGTCTGTTACTAGAGAATAGAACAAAAGCACAGTCGTGTCCTAATGTTTTTATAACTTATGCCATGAGAAGTGAAGCAGATTTACCCACAACTTTGTGCCCCTAATAAATAAGAAAGGTTTTCTCTCAGACTCTGAAAATGAGAAAAGAAAAGCTGTCGTTGGATGTAATTGCTGTCAGTTATTCAGTACTCCTAGGGACCAGTGAGCGGCCTATCCACAGTGCTCATTTGTCTGCCGTCTTAGCTGCAACTTTGGCATCCCTGTCTTGTCTCTGTGTGTGTGTGTGGTGTGGATGTGTGTGTGGTATGTAGATGTGGATGTGTGTGTGTGGATGTGGTGTGTGTGTATGTGTGTGTGTGGAGTGTGTGTGTGTGTGTCTATGTGGTGTGTGTATGTGTGGTGTGGTGTGTGTGTGGTGTGTGTGGGGGGGTGGTGTGGATGTGATGTGTGTCTGTATGTGTGGTATGGTGTGTATGTGTGGATGTGGTGTGTGGTGTTTGTGTGGGTGTGTGGGGGGGTGTTGTGGGGTGTGTGTGTATGTGTATATGGTGTGTGTGTGGTGTGTGTGTGTATGTGTGTATGTGGTGTGTGTATGTGTGGTGTATGTGTGGTGTGTGTGTGTGTATGTGGTGTGTGTGTGTGTGTGTGTGTGTGTGTATGTGGTGTGTGTGTGTGTGTGGTGTGGTGTGTGTTTATGCGCTGTGAAAGAGGAAGTCACTTTTGAAGCAGAAGTGGGGGAAAGGTCCAGATGTAGTAGGCTAAAATAGTTGCAAGTAGCACAAGACTGTCCTTGCTCACAGTAACAACATAATTAGAAAAAGCACCTTGCAAATGTCATCACTTTTGCAGTAGTCTATGCCTTTTATTCCCATCTTATAAAAATAAAGTATTAATTAAATGTCTGGCAAAGAGAAGGGAGTATTCCCTGGCCTCTAGTCAGGAATTCCGCTAACCGCCACCAACTTTCCCACAGTCCCCTGCTGCCTGACCCAACTATTCTTCTTGGCTTCTTCGGGCACTTTTCTTCCTTCCTACTCCTTTTCAAAACTAAAAATGTGCATTTAGCTCTGTGTTTGACGTTGGGTGTGCCGTTAGAACTCAAGCTGCACCTTGGTCTTGTTCACTCCCTCACACCGTCTCCTCGGTGCCCACCACTGGGCTGGGCATTTGACCGGAGTCAGTGCACGTGGAAAGAATGCATAAGTAAGGACTTAAATGAACCGGTTCTCTTGAGGTGTGTTCTTCACCTCTGTCCCACTTGTGACAGTCGACCAAGGATGTAGACAAGGACATGGTTTGTGACAGGATCTTTGCATTTGCTCACGAGTGCCGGTCACCAGTACCATGTGACTACAATGTGATTAATGCCATCGAGGACATTAGGGTCTAGCAGACAGACATGGATGTGTGTGGGGGGTGTGTGAGGAGAGTTGTGAGGTGTGTGTGTGTGTCAGGTGTGGGGGTGTGTGTGGGGTGAGGTGTGTGTTTGTGTGTGTTTGTGTGTGTGTGGTGTGGGGTATGTGTGGTGTGGGGTGTGTGTGGTGTGGGGCGTGTGTGGTGTGGGGTGTGTGTGTGTGTGGTGTGGGGTATGTGTGGTGTGGGGTGTGTGTGGTGTGGGGTATGTGTGGTGTGTGGTGTGGGGGTGTGTGTGTGTGTGGTGTGGGGTGTGTGTGTGGTGTGGGTTGTGTGTGGTGTTTGTGTGTGGGGTGTGTGTGTGTGTGGTGTGTGTTTGTGTGTGTGTTTGTGTGGTGTGGTGTGTGTGTGGTGTGGGGTCTGTGTGTGTGTGGTGTGAGGTGTGTGTGTGTGTGTGGTGTGGGGTATGTGTGGTGTGTGTTTGTATGGGGTGTGTGATGTGTTTGTGTGTATGTGTGTGTGTGTGGTGTGTTTGTGTGGGGTGTGTGTGGTATGCTTGTGTGTGGTGTGTGTGTGGTGTGTGTGTGTGTGCGCGTGCATGTGTGTAACTACAGTTCCTTACAACAGCATATGGAAGAAGGGGCAGTCAGGGATATGGTACTCAGTGGGGAATTTCATTCTGCCAGGGGCATGAAAGTTTTCAGATCGTTCTCTGATGTTTATGCTGGACCTGAAAGGAAGAGAGGACGTTGTCGGATTAATTAGTAGGAAAAGAGCACCAGTGTCCGGGATGTGGAAACGAATGGTGTGCTTTGGACAGTGTTGTGTGTTTTGTTGGGGTGGATTGCTAATTCTGCACCAGGAAACCTCCTATATCTGATCTCACAGGATTGGGGAACCTGCTTAGATAGGGAACACTGTGGTAATGGTATGTATTGGGGAACGCTGGGTAATGGTATGTATTGGGGAACACTGTGGTAATGGGTATGTATTGGGGAACACTGGGGTAATGGTATGTATTGGGGAACACTGTGGTAATGGGTATGTATTGGGGAATGCTGGGGTAATGGGTATGTATTGGGGAACACTGGGGTAATGGGTATGTATTGGGGAACACTGGGGTAATGGTATGTATTGGGGAACACTGGGGTAATGGGTATGTATTGGGGAACACTGGGGTAATGGGTATGTATTGGGGAACACTGGGGTAATGTTATGTATTGGGGAATGCTATGGTAATGGTATGTATTGGGGAACACTGGGGTAATGGTATGTATTGGGGAACACTGTGGTAATGGGTATGTATTGGGGAACGCTGGGGTAATGGGTATGTATTGGGGAACACTGGGGTAATGGGTATGTATTGGGGAACACTGGGGTAATGGTATGTATTGGGGAACACTGGGGTAATGGGTATGTATTGGGGAACACTGGGGTAATGGGTATGTATTGGGGAATGCTGGGGTAATGTTATGTATTGGGGAATGCTATGGTAATGGTATGTATTGGGGAACACTGGGGTAATGGTATGTATTGGGGAACACTGTGGTAATGGGTATGTATTGGGGAACGCTGGGTAATGGGTATGTATTGGGGAACACTGGGGTAATGGTATGTATTGGGGAACACTGGGGTAATGGGTATGTATTGGGGAACACTGGGGTAATGGTATGTATTGGGGAACACTGGGGTAATGGTATGTATTGGGGAACACTGTGGTAATGGGTATGTATTGGGGAACGCTGGGTAATGGGTATGTATTGGGGAACACTGGGGTAATGGTATGTATTGGGGAACACTGGGGTAATGGGTATGTATTGGGGAACACTGGGGTAATGGGTATGTATTGGGGAACACTGGGGTAATGGGTATGTATTGGGGAATGCTATGGTAATGGGTATGTATTGGGGAACACTGGGTAATGGGTGTGTATTGGGGAACGCTATGGTAATGGTATGTATTGGGGAACGCTATGGTAATGGGTATGTATTGGGGAACACTGGGGTAATGGTATGTATTGGGGAACACTGGGGTAATGGTATGTATTGGGGAACACTGTGGTAATGGGTATGTATTGGGGAACACTGGGGTAATGGGTATGTATTGGGGAATGCTGGGGTAATGTTATGTATTGGGGAACGCTATGGTAATGGTATGTATTGGGGAACACTGGGGTAATGGTATGTATTGGGGAACACTGGGGTAATGGGTATGTATTGGGGAATGCTGGGGTAATGGGTATGTATTGGGGAACACTGGGGTAATGGGTATGTATTGGGGAATGCTGGGGTAATGGGTATGTATTGGGGAACACTGTGGTAATGGTATGTATTGGGGAACACTGGGTAATGGGTATGTATGAGCATACAACAGTGTGTAGAGTTCTGTTGAGGAAAGTGGGTGCTTTGGGTAGAAACAAACTGTCCACTACCATTGTGGCATTTTCAGTTAAAGTTCATAATGCACCTTCCACACACATGAATTTTACAATTTTTTTGTTGCATAGCTGTCTCTCTCGCTCTCTCTCTGGTGTATGAATATGTTCATGTGTGTGCATGTATGTGAGCACATGTGAACATGTGTTGAGACTAGAGGCCAACATCAGGTATCCCTTTCTGTTACTCTCCACCTTGTTTTCATTCATTCATTCATTCATTCATTCATTTTTGGAGCTCAAGGACAATTTTATTAGTGGCAAGGTGTGCATTTTCATAGCTGCTGGGAGGAGTGACTGGGGAGGAGAAGGTGAAGTCGTGCCTTTTAAGTCTGGAATGGAGGTTAGATCTGAAACAGATAGAAAGAAGGCAAAGTTGCATCTTTGAGTTAAAACTCAAAATCCAAGGGGCATGAGCAGTGGAGATCTACAAGCAGCTGCCTCCCGCCGTGTTTTTTAGACAGGGTCTGTCACCAAACACAAGCATCTATGTGGCTAGGTGGACCGGCCAAATAGTTTCGGGGCTCTTCCTGTCTCTGACCCCACAGCACTGGAGTTGTACATGTGCACTGCTACACCAGCTTTTTTGTGTGGGGGCTGGGGATCCAAACTCAGGGCTCACTCACATACAGCAGGTACCTTACCCACTGAACAACCTCCCTAACCCATTCACTTGTTCTTATCGAGAATTTTAGACAGTTTGAAAGTTGTGTGTTTAACTTGTATCAGCGTGAGAGCGCAGATCTCTGCACAGAGAATCCTATCCCTCTGTGTAAGATGAGCGGAAGGGCAGAGGCTTTCCCCGTCCTTGTTAAAGGCGGGATGTCTTCTCACCGCCTCATTTAAAGAAGGGAAACAAAGCATCGGCCCTGTCTTGCAGTTCCACGGCAGCCTTCAAATGACCTGTTTGAAATATTTGAAATCGAAAGAGGAATCAGCGCAGATGACGAAGCAAAGGACGACCCGGGTAGGTGCTGTCACATGCCAGTCTTGCCCTCCAGCTCAAGAAAGGAACTTAAATTTTCTTTTCAGTTGGGATACAAAATGATGAATCTCATTAAAACAAGAAAGTAAAGTTGTAGATCACCAGTCACATTCAGGGAAGTTGGGTGATTGATTTCTTCTCCTTTGTTGTTTTTATGTGACTCAGTTGGTTCAGTCACTTGAGCAAAAATAGTTAGGAGTCACCATTTTCCTTTGACATCGCGTTAAAGTGGTGCTTGAATTGGGAGATGGAAGTCATATTTTAACAGTGACAACCCAGCCAGGTCATGAGTTGGGAGCACCTTTGGCTCTGACTCTGCAACTGGGAGTCTCTTCAGCCGTGCTGGCAAAAAACACATGGCCATTCCTTTTTGAGGTCAGGCAGGTGTTCTGATGGGATATGAAGTTTATGTAGGAGAAAACCCTGCTACATCGACAGGTCTGGTTTACAGATCACTGGCTGCTGTTTGTTGGGTTTGTGACCATATCTTTCTGGCCACCTCCTTGCAGGTATTCTCATACACAGTTGTAATTTTGACCATGGACTTTGTGGATGGATCAGAGAAAAAGACAGCGACTTGCACTGGGAGCCAATCAGGGACCCAGCAGGTAAAGCAACATCATCTAACACCTTCTGGCCCTGTTTGGTCCTTCTGACCGTAAAAACAAAACAAAACGCAAACACAATCCATCCCTGTTGTATACATTCCATCTTCTTTAGGAGAGGACGTTTGGTAGTGGTCTGTTAGATTCATATTATGGAACGCAAGTTATTCAGGAGGCCAGATGATTTGCCTCTGAAAGCTTGGTAAGTAAGCATTTAGACTCATCCTAGCATAAAATTTCAAGGTACCTACAGCACCTAATTCCTCTGAATAAAAGCAGTGACATAGGGTAGTGATAGTCCCTGGCTATTTTTTGTCAGATTGGTTTGTTAATGAAGATATGAGCAGTAGATGATGAAGACAGTTGAAATTTATTCAACAATGCGTCTCTGAAAAAAAAAAAAAAAAAAAGCTGAACGTTAGATCCTAGAGGGAAGAGTACACATCACCACACTTCGTCCTAGAAAGAAGCTTATTGAAATGCTCATCTTACATGCGGGCTCTTGGAAAATTAGTAGGATTGTAAATTGTACACTGCTTACTAATGTAAACGCTCAGTGCTTATTAAGTATTTTGCCTTGTTGCAAGAAGTAAAGATACACATTGGATTCTTCCCTCAGTAATTAAATGGTGTTGTTTCTTTGTTTATTTGGTTTTGTTTTGTGAATGAAGCCAACTTAACGGAAGAGTGAGAAGTCTAGCCTCTTTTGTTCCTCTTGCTTCTGACTCCAGCTTTTAAGAGTAAAGCACACATGATATGAAGGGAAGGTGTGCTGTTTTATGTACTTCTGAAGCCTAGTTAAATGTCAACCTGTCTTTAGAATGTAATACAGAAAAGCTAGCTTGTGAGCACGTATGCTCTAATATAGTAGCTGTGCTGCACAGGTCAATGGGACTTTGTGACAAGCGCATGGTAGTTGGCTTCCTCAGGGTACCAATAGAGCTTTTAGTACGCTTCTGCAATGGACAGTCTCTGCAACAAGGCTTCAAATAATCATTCCAAACTACCTTCATTAGAGCTTCTAACATTGAATTTAATATAATTGAGAGGATATTGAATTGAAATAGAAAGGTATTTTAGAATCAATATTTAAGGTAAATTTTTAAAAAAATTAGTATTCAATGAATTAATACAGTTTTTAGATTTATTTTTGTAGTCAGGCAGTGGTGGCACATGCCTTTAATCCCAGCACTTAGGAGGCAGAGGCAGATGGACCTCTGAGTTCAAGGCTAGCCTGGTCTAGAGTGAGTTCCAGCATAGCCAGGGCCATACAGAGAAAGCCTGTCTTGAAAAAAAAGAAAAAAAAGATTTGTTTTCATTATACAAACCATGAAATACTTCATCCAGTACTCCTCTCGCTCTGTCGTGAGTTACTCGTACTCATGTAGGACCTCTGAGCATAATATTGTTATCATCACAAGTGTCTGTAAGGAACAGACTCTACAGATGCTAACATCTGCTCTGACCCCAGCACATCCCTCACCTCATTAATTTTATTTAGTCCTTGTGTATAGCCTGAACCAGGTAGTACTCTATTTCACCAGAGAATTATTGATGTCCAGAGAGGTAATGTGAGCCTCCTCAGGCTGCAGGGTAGAGTAATGAAATTTAGTGTGTTGTAGAATCGGTTGTCAGCTCAGTGCCTGCAGCAGTAACGTGGTTCTGTACCTGACATAGTTAGTGTATCAGGCCTCTAAGTGGGACTGGGCTTTACTCCTGGCCTGCAGTAGTTTGCAACAGAAAGATCTTCTAAGCATGGGTGATGAGGCTGTCAGTGGTGGTCATGGCCATGATGAATGACTCTTTTTGAGTAGGTACACCATGAAGAGTAATTCATTGTAAGTTGAAAAGAATTCATTGACCTTGTGGAACGACACTGTTTACAGTTGCCCCCGTAACCTAGTCTGAATTGATTCTTAGAACGCCTTTTCAGAACTGTGTATGACTTTTCAACACTGTCCATTGTTAGCACATTTGTAGACGTTTGGATTTGTGGGTCAAACTCTTCTTGTCCTCTGGTAGAAGAGGCCATTGACTGTGTTAGAGCAGAACAAATGGAAAGAATGTGACGGGGATGGGGTGTGGGGCTAACACCTGACCATTCGATCTGGCCCCTGTAGGATGCTTTTCTCATTTTTACCAAAAACTTGGATAAATAGATATCAAACTGAGATATGGAAGAAAGCTTGACCTCACTCCAACTCCAAGCTGGAGAGAAACGTGATTGTGTGCTGGCAGAAGCATCACCCCACGGGGATAAATTCTGATGTTGAGTATGTCTCGGGGTCTAGAAACGAACCACAGCTGTGGGAAGATGTAAGCAAGCACTAACTGTGAAGGACTTCAGAGTTAGTGTGTAATGACATCATTGTGAGTAAACCCATGACCGTTGTTTCCAAAGGGGACTATTTCTGTAGAACTGGTCCTTTTCCAGAACAAATAATATGCTATGGTGAAGTGGCTGTTGCACTTCTGAGGAGCCTTTCTCATCTGAGACTTAGTCGCACATCACTCACAAGAGAGTATAACCTGGATGGAGAGGTGTGTCTTCCTTTACCTAGGAGGAGTGGGTGAAGGCCAGAATGTTTAACCAGGAAAAAGCAGTAGAGTTGTAGTGCTTTGAACCAGTTAACCCAAGGTTAGAAATGTTCTTGTGATTCAAAGGGATGGGATGTAGGACCTGTGGCAGAAAACAAGGTAGATGAAAAAGAACTTTCAATAGAGCTATTGGAAAGAGCAGGCTGGTGTGGGGAAATGAGCCTCTGTTGGAGATGAAGTTTGATTGGGCGTCCTCTGGCAAGATGTTATTAAAGGGTGAAAACTTCGAATTAGATGAGCTTTAGTCCAGCTGGGAGGGTCTGTGTTTGTGCAGAAAATGTCTCTCGGGAGAATTTCCCAGGGGAATTGGAAATCAAGTTTTCTGCTTGGAGAAAAGGATGGGAAGACCAAAAGATGACAGAGAGTTGGAGGATGTACAGCACGTGTCAGGCTGCCCTTCAGAACCGTTCCGCAGAGCATGCTGGGGAATTCTGACCACACACCCCTGATCTCTACATGTGTGCTACAGCATGTGGGCATCCCCACCCCTCCCAACAATTAATCAGTCAATAAAAAGAAAATTTAAAACTAAAGAAAAAAAATTAAACCCAAGTCAGAACTGCTGGATGGAGGAAGAATAGTATCAACGTTATGATCATTATCCCAGTTCTAGGGCTTTGAATATGAGTAGACAGGGGTTGTTTGAATCGTAGGTGCCTTGGTTTGTCAGGTGCTCCTGATTGCATGCAGTGTCTCGAAAAAATGCATTAGCATACATTCCACAGAGATTTAAGTTAATCCCTGTTTTCTTAAAACCTGCAGGGTCACTGTAATAATCTTACCTTAGCCTTAACTACAGTACCTGTCATGATTCAGAAGCCAACAGATATTTAACAAGCACATAAAAGTTTTGGCCAAGTATTATGGGGGTGTCAATATGTGAGGGAGTGGAGCCAGAATGAGGGAGGAAGCCAGCACATTGTGTTTTTAATGACTTGGATGCATGAGTCAACAAGCAATTTTCTGGCAGGTTTTTGCTATGTTTTTGGAACCAAAGTATCTGCTCTACCTAGGATATTAACGGGGAGGTTTGAGGTCCAGGTGGGACTGGCTTCTGCTATTTGCAACCTGCAGGGAGCACTTAGCACAGAACATGGGTGTGCCACAGTTACTCAAAGGTCACTTGTCACCTAGGAGAATACCAACCTGAACTTGGTAGAGCAAAACCCAGTGGAATAAGACGACATTCCCAAGTCTCTTGCCATGTCTCATAGAAACAAGGCGTAGGGCGATGACGATGGTCTGTCTTTGAACTGAAAAGGAAAGGAAGTTTCTCCCCACAGCAGATACATGTGTTCGGCATTCCAGCCACATTCCTCCTGAGGACAGATCAGTGTTGAAACTGCTTGTGTGTTTTCAGTCAACTTTGACAAAGCCGCCTGAAGAAACTGGCACCTGGAAATGCCCAGATTTCCACTCGCTCACAGATTTCTCTTTAGAAGCAGCAGCCCCTCTTTGCTGGTGCTTAATCTCCCCCCTCCCCTCATCTTTCTTCTCTAACAAAAGAGAAATGGGAAATGGATAGACTCAGGGGTCCGAGGACAGCCAGGACGGCATGTCAAAAGCAGAAGTTTTTATTGTTTGTGTTTTCACTTGGATATAACAAGACAGACAGACAGACACAATAAACAGAGATACACAGTTACAGATTTGCTTTAATGTATATGGCTTTTAAATCACTAACCTCCAAATGAAATTGATAACTTGGGAAGGTGTGGAGAGTGTCTTCCTGAGGTTAGCTTGCCACGCCCCCCCCACTCCCCCATGTGAAAAAGATAGCAAATTGTTTTCAAAGCATCCTTCTGTAGTTAAGGACCACGTTTTTTAAGTGGAAGGAGGATAGAATATGCAGAAATAATGCTCTTTCGATTTCTTGTGTTTTGCTATCCAGAGGTTAATTATCTACAAATAAATTTTACCCAGGAAATTACGGGTCATTTCTACTAAACCAGTGTGGGTTGTGTTGGCGAGGATCTGAAGGTAGTACTTGTGTGTACTAGGGATGTCGGATCATATCCAAGGAAACAGTCCCTGTTTGGATACTAATCATATGTTGTCTTTGTTCTCATGGGCAAAGTATGTGGGCGTTATTTGCAAACAATAGGCACATAAATAAGCTCTTTTTTCTTCTTCAGAAAGATCTGGGAGTCTGTATTAATGAATGCTATAGTCTGAAGTTTGTTAAGATCCTCCTGTCCATACAGTTTGTGCTGGAGAGAGGCCCTGCTTTTCCCGTTCCAGGTGGACAGTATCTCACAGTGTCTGCAGCCAAAGCCCCAGGGGGAAAAGCTGCCCGCTTGGTGCTGCCTCTCGGCCACCTCATGCATTCAGGGGACCTGTGCCTGTCCTTCAGGCACAAGGTGGCTGGGCTGCACTCCGGCACACTGCAGGTGTTTGTGAGAAAACATGGTGCCCACGGAGCAGCCCTGTGGGGAAGAAATGGTGGCCATGGCTGGAGGCAAACCCAGATCACCTTGCGAGGGGCTGACGTCAAGAGCGTAAGTAGTTCCGCAAATGGAGGTTCTGCCTTCAGAGGCCAGTGCGGGAATAGGCCTGGAAGAAGCCTTGCTTGGTGAATTCAGATCCAGTGGTTCGTGGCTTTCCCTGGGAGCAAGGGCCCCTATCCATTGCCTCTTTCTGAAAGTCTTAACTGCTTCTTCATCCTTCTTTGTTGCAACCTTGACCGCCACACCCTCACTCCCTCTCGATGACAACTGTTTTCAAGGAGAGAAAATTAGCAAAATTGGAAAAAATAAATAAGTTTATAGAAACATCCAGGGCCTTGGGTGTTGTGAGTAATGGTGCCTGCTTTTTCTTTACCTTTAATTCCTTAAGCTTCCAACTTTTACTCTGATAACCTCTGTGGAGGCAGTTCTTTCTACTTTATTGTTCCTTTGAATTCGTTTTCCCCTTTGGCCCAGAGATCGCACTTAAGCAATTCCAGATGGGCTCCCAAGATCCAGGATAGAAAAGCATTGTTCAGGGTGGGTCATGGGTGGCGATGTAAAACCATATTTCAATTTTAAAATGTATTTTAAAAAACCAAGTCTTGGCTAATGAGAGAATGGTCTGTCTCATCCCACCAAAACAATGGGTGAGATTTGGAAAATGTCATCTTTATGTAGATTCTTACACAACTTTGCCTTGAAGAACCTCCATTAGAGACTTTGCTGAAATTCTGTTAGAATCACAGACCCCATTACATCTTTTATGGCGACCCTGAGATCTTGTGTACCTTCTGCATTCGTTTCCTTAATATTTATACTGCAGAGGTAAAACAGGAAAATGCATTGCTTCAAGTCACAGTACTGAAAGTTTTGTCCCATTTTAAGCAGGGATGCCCTGTAGAGGATAAAATGTGGGAGCAGACATTGGGCGTCACAGCCAAAACAATGGTGACCATGGTGTGTGCCTCTGCCTCGCTGTGGGCAGCTGGGGGTGTTATCTAGAGAAAAGCAAGGCAGGCTGCAGGACTCGAATCTCACAGCTCTTTAGCACCTATTTTCTCAGGTCTGTCTTCTACTACACTCTTCTTTCTTCTAAACCTTGGTAATCTTTGACCAGTGCCCGCTGCAAGCATTCCTGCAGTCAACTATTGTGTAGTGTGAATGCCGATTTGAGGAGAAACTGATCAAAGTGCATACCTAAAGGCTCAGGGCCTGGGTTGATGCTGGCACCCAAGTCCTGGCATTTCCTTTTGCCTTAGAAGTCTAGTGTTTGGTTTGGGGGAAGGGTTTCCCCTCATTATGCTCTGTGAGTGAGCATTGGAAGCAGCAGAGGAGGCCTGACCAGTGTATGCATTCTCTCCCCAGGTCATCTTCAAAGGTGAAAAAAGGCGTGGCCACACAGGGGAGATTGGATTGGATGATGTGAGCTTGAAAAAAGGTCACTGCTGAGAAGAACTCTAGCAGCTCCAGAGCTCGCAGTGAACTGTGCCGTTCTTCCTCATTTTCCAATCCTCACCTTCTCATCTCCCCATTATCAGGCCTAGGGCAAGAGTGGTTCAGGAGGAAGGCTGGTTGGTGATGCAGGCATTGGTGGCCTGCTTTTGTGCAATCCCAATGAGCACTGACCCCTCCTTAAAGTTTGGGAGCATCTGGAGACACATCCAGGCCTTTCTGGGGTGGTACCTTCTACCCTGCATCTCCTTTATGAAGGTCTTTGGCATATCCTTCATTCTGTTGACAGAGTGGGCCTGATAGCCAGTTATGGGAGAAATGTCCATTCTGTGATCTGTCCAGTGTTGTGCCCTGAGTAGCGTTGGCTTTGCTTACAGTATGATGCACAGTGTGCTTGTGAAACTAGTTGGTCCTTTACACTTGTTCCGGCCTGACCTCACTCTGACTTTTACTGCCATACACTTTATGATATAAGGGCGTATAATGTATTAAGGTGCATTTATTCTTGTAAACTGTGCTTTTCTTTTAAAGAGAGTTATGTAGGGTGGGCATGGAATTCCTTGTTAGTACTACTGTGTTTGTATAAATGTGCTATTAATATAAGTACATACGTGTTCCTAATATTCACAGACTCTAGTTGCAAGGTCAAAGGCAGCTTATGATAGCTTGAGCTAAAAAAAATGCATGATGAAATGTCATCCATGCCATGACCTTATACTGACAGAGATGTCCGGATGGGGTAGCGGAATGACTTTATTTCGATGCCCTTGAGTTTGATCTTTACAGAAGAAAGTAAACCATTAAGGGAAGCAAGGACCTGCAGTTAATGTATAAAACCTTTATGTTTTGAGTTATACTTTAAACCAACAGCTTTCAGCATTGTGACATGGCTCCACTGGTGAGAAACTTGGCAAAGATGTGTGGGGAGTGGAAGGGTAGGGGAGGCCCTTGGGACAGGCATTCACAATGAGCTGCAAGCTGCCACGGTGTCCACTAGTGTAGCTCATGGCTTACTCGTTGCCCCAGGCTGGGATGGGAAGCAGGGCTGTGCACCAAAGCACTGCAGTCGATGGAATGAGACACACGCAACATAGGAGGGCAGGATTGGAACTCTAATATCCACAAAGCCACAACTATAGCTCTTCCCTGTCATACCTTTTGCTAAATTAAAGACTCATAACTCTAAAAAAAGCCAACTTTCTCCTTACATCGCTTTCATTTCTGATTAAGTAATCAAAATATTTTCTGCTGTTTTTGCCAGGAAACACAGAGATGATTAAAGGGTTGGAAAGAAAGATCTATGATGAAAGAGTAAAGGAGCTGGGATTATTCAGCCTGGAGAAGAGAAGACTGAGGGGCAGACCATTGATGGTTTTCCAGTATGTGAAGGGTTGGCACCAAGAGCTTGGAGAGCAGCTGCTCTCCGCGTGGACTGAGAATAGAACAAGAGGGGACAGGCTTAGGCTAGAGTGTGAGGGGGCACTTCCTGGCAGGGACAGTTGCTAAGCCAAATCCTTTACAAAAAAGAAGTGTGAAAATCGGGATCTCTCTCTGTCCCTCCCCTCCCTCCCTCGCTACCTTCCTCCTTCCCTCCTTCTTTCTCTTCTTTCTCCCTTCCTCCCCCCTCTATCAGCACCTCTCCCCCTTCCTGTTCACCTTTCTTCTTCTTCTTCTTCTCTATCTCCCTTTCCTTCCCCCACATTTAAAAGTCCGCATTAAAATTTTACCTATTTAAGGTACCAGATTACAGACTCTAGAAGATGCACTGGTCCTCACAGTATATATTAATGAGAAATCAGTAGTTTGGCCTAAGCTCTGAGCTAGGCAGTCTTCTCTTGACCTGTTGGAAGGAGCACAAAAGGAGATGTTGAGTCTCTCACTCGACAGCCAACAGCAGTATCAAAACAACAAATCTCCCAAACTATTTTTGAAGCGGTACCAACAGATGTTGCAGTAACTTCCTAATGTCCTGATGTGGTGGTGTTAATGTTTGATTCCTGGGTAAGGGTGTGACCCCTTTGGTTATTCAGTAGTTGCTTATTTAGACTTGTTTTTCAGAGAGACCCTGTCAAGAAACACAAGTCAGAGAGACTTTGTCTGGTACATTGTCTCTGCTTTGCATGTGACAAGTTGACGTGGCTACTGAACGTGTATCAGTCACAATACCACTAGCCCTTACCTCCTCCCACGGTCCACTTTCAGTAGGAGCCTTCCAATTCCACAAGGTGGTAACATTTTTTTAAACAGATCCAAGTGACTTTGTCATCTTATTAATGGAGTCAGAGTTGGGACATCTGACCTGAGTCTTTAACTAAATTCTGATAATGTGTTCTTAGTTCCATTTTTTCATGACTCAGTTCCTTTTTGGTTATGTTAACTACACAGCTGAAGATGACAGGGGAAAGCAATTGAGAATTTCACTGTTAGGTGCCAATAAGACATTGCACTACACCGAAGAAGTTATCCAAAGTACTGTATAGCATCTTGTTTATTATTTAATGTTTTCTAAAGTGAAAAATGTTCATGGTTTTCAAAATGGTCAAATAAAAGCAATCTTTGTAAATAAAAACACTGTTAATATTGCTAGTTGTCTCTTTCTTGCATTTTTTGGCTTCTGGATTGTTGTGCCTAGGGTCCTGGAGCAATACAGTGCTGTTATACACCCATGCTTGAATTTTCTTTACTACCTATAAGAGTGGGAACACAGATATTATTATACTTAATCAGGTTATAAACATGAAGCCCATTTCATCACATCCACAGAGAGAAGAGAATAGGCCATTGGGATATATGCTTGCCTCACTAAATTAGTTAAATTTTGTAATTTACTGAAAACATTGCTTTATATGCCAAGATAAGCTCTAAGTAAATATATTCTTAAGTATATATATATATATACATTATAAACTCTTTTATTAGTAATCATGTTCATTTATAACATTTTATTCTCACCCAATAAATTTTCCTGGTGGAAAGAAAAAACAAATTTGAAGGAACAAAATGAAAATATACAAGAGTAAAAGTCCTTGCATGGAATTAGAAAGAATACACTTAGCACTGCTCCAGAGCCCATGGGACCTGGGAAAACGCAGCCAATAAATGATGTGGACCAAGTCTCGCACAATAGCCAACTTTATTCAGACCATCACACAATTCATGTGTTGAAGGTTAGGAAAGAGAAGTGCCTGCCATAAGCAAAGTTCTCATGAGTTCAAGGTGTACACAATTGCAAGAACAAGGTGCACGCGGCAAAAAAACGTGTTTCCATACAGGCACATACACATTCAGTTTCCTAACAACATCAATCGGTAATGAGCAATCTGAAGCTCTGAACTCCCATCTGGTACACCTGGGAGGAGCATGCGGACACACTGTAAGAACGGCTCCATACTTTGAAGAGATTGAGGTCACACGACTTGCTTTCTTGGAGTTTTCTCTCAAACACAAAGAATTCTCACACAACTCCATTCTTGGGCCATGTTCAGACAACACTCCTTGCATTTCTTCCTCCCAGGACTCAGAGAACTCTTAACTGCTGGGAACCCAAATCTTCCATAATTGAAGTATGCATTCCTACCTCAGAATTGTTTTCTAATCCCTTGGAAACCTGGGAAAACCCAGTGGAAGCTCTGCTGAGCCCTGGGGGTGGGGGGGTGGAGGAAGCAGACAGAAAGGAGATCCAGGGCATGGGTTATTGAATTGTGTAACAAATTTTTGAGCAATGTATATGGCTCTGGGGACCAATCCTGAACAGACTCGTCCACGGGATGTTTCGGTCTAGAGGAGTAAAGGGACATTTGTCGAGTTGACAAATGTGGAACAGGTATCTGCAAAGCATGTGTGTTGAGGGCTCTAAGGCTGAGGAGACTAAGGGACCTTTGTGGAGCTAGCTTTCTGAGTATCACTGCCTGGGAATCGCCGGTGGCCATGTTTAAACTCTCAATTCAGCCTGGTGGGAATGGGGCTCAAGATTCTTCTTTTCTAACCAGCTTCCAGGTGATACCTGCACTGCCCATGCAGGGGTAATAAAATGAGTGACAAGGCTTTAGATAGTGAACTCGGCAGGGCCTTTATTATCATCAGTGTTAGAAGGGCTGAAGGTCAATGCTTGCAAGATCTACATTAATAAAACTTCACTAAGTTATATTAATAGCACCTGGTTTTTTTTCTTCTGTAAAAGCATTCTTGAACATAGGATATTTGAACATGCCTACACCTTGACAGAGAGCAGGACTTCAGAATATGGAAATCATAATTGAAAATACATAAATAAAAATGAGTCAGGCTGAGAATGTGGCACCAGTGTAGGGGAAGCGGGGTATGCTGAGGCGGGAGGAATATGAGTTCAGGGCAGCTTAGACAACGTAATAAAAGACCCAAAATGAATTGCACACACAGGGAGAGACGCACAGAGAGAAGCGATCCAGGAAGTGTACATTCAGGAGAAATGAATGATCTCGGAATAGTTAGTATGCTCCAACTTGATTTTTCTGGGGTCAGTTCATTAAAAGTATAAGGTCTTAAATGGATGGAACTAGAAGAAACCATCCTGAGTGAGGTAACCCAGTCACAAAAAGACAAACATGGTATGTACTCACTCATATATGGATTTTAGACACAGAGCAAAGGATCACCATCCCACAATCCAAACCGCCAGAAAAACTAAGAGAGACACACATGGTCCACTGGAAGGGTAAAGGGACAAGATCTCCCAAAAAAATTGGGAGCATGGGAGGGGGCGAGAGGGAGTTAGGAGGAAGAGGAAGGGAGAGGTGGGCATGAGGGAGCAGGAAGATTGAGTCAGGGAAAGAATAGAGGAGAGCAAGAAAAGAGATACCATAATTGAGGGAGCCATATAGATTTTAAGAGAAATCTGTCACTAGGGAAATGTCCAGAGACCTACAAGAATGACCCCAACTAACAATCTAAGCAATAGTGGAGAGGCTACCTTAAATGCCTTTCCCTGATAATGAAATTGATGACTACCTTATATGCCATCCTAGAGCCTCATCTAGTAGCTGATGGAAGCAGAAGCAGACCCCCACAGCTAAATACTGAGCCGAACTCTTGAAATCCAGTTGCAGACATGGAGGAGTGATAAGCAAAGGGGTCAAGACCAGGCTGGAGGAAATCCACAGAAACTGCTGACCTGAGGAGCTCATGGACTCCAGTCTGGAGCTCCAGTCTGGAGTCCAGCATAGGACCGACCCAGACCCCCTGAATGTGGGTGTAAGTTAGGAGGACTGGGCAGTCCATGGAGCCTCTGGCAGTGGATCAGTGTTTATTGCTAGTATAAGAATGGACTGTGGGAGCCCATTCCACATAGAGAGATACTCCCTCGGCCTAGACACATGGGGGAGGGCCTGGGTCCTGCTCCAAATGATGAGACAGACTTTGAAGACTCCCCATGGAAAGCCTCTCCCTCCCTGAGGAGCAGAGAGGGGATGGGATGGGGGTCTGCACCCTCTCATCCTCCTCTGTTCTCCCCACCAACCCTCATCTTTTAAAACAAGCTTGTTTCAAATTTAAAAGAAAAAAGTACAAGACCTTAGCATGAAGATAGCATTTCAGTGTTAAGCATACAGATTCCTACCTTATAGGCTGCAGTTCACCTTTCCCCACATTTCCAGATCACACCCCTCAGTGTCTTGCAGAGTTTCCCCCATGTGCATTATATTAACCTAAAGCAGTGTATGCTAATGACCTTCGACATTCAATGATGCTGGTGAACAGTTTTGGTTATCACATCTTTGGGGACTACTGGTGTCTAATGGACAGAAATCTGGTCTGTTACTAATATCCTGTAAAGTGCAGGACAAATGCCACATAGTAACAGGTTATCTGGCCTCAAACAGCAATGGTGCAGAGTTGGGAAAACCTGATCTAAATCAGTGATTTACGAAGCACTGTGGTTTGCATTTAGACTGGCTCCTGGGGGCTTGGTTTCCTTGGTGCTGTTGGTGTTGGGGAAACTAAGCCACAGGGCCAGAAGTCGGTAACATCACTTGGGGTGTGTCTTGGGGGGGTGGTGGAAAACCCAACCTTGCTTGTCTCTCTCCTTCAGTATCTCCTCTGCCGTAAAGTGAAAAGCTTTACTCACTTCTGGCCCCTGCCCCTCTGCAGGCAAAAACAAACCCACCGACAGAATCGTGGACTGAAATTGGAGCCCAGATGTTTTTACTTTGTAAGCTGATTATCTCAAATCCTGATTGACTCCAAACTGTAGTCTCCTATCCGCATCAGAACAGGAATGTGTCAGAAGTGCAACTTCTCCACCTCCATATCAGGTCTACAGGAAGCAGAGCTTGAGATGGGCGTAAGTTCTATAGGCACTCCTGACACAGGTTAGCCTGAGATTAAATTTACTTGCCATCTCTCCACCACCCATGAAGGTGACGGCCATGACACCTACTCCCAACCCCTGGTTCCTACTACAGCATGACTCGTCTCCTTAAATGCAGTCTCCAGCCACACCTAGCAGGGGCATTTGGTAGTTGTGATCTGTACTTCATAATCCTTGTAGCCTCTTCTCCCATGGCATTGATGAGCCAGACTCCCATAGACTGTGAAGTCAATGTAGCTCGAACTGTATTAGTCACCTGTTAGTTATCTTCCCCAAGCCTCTGTCCCTCTCCTAATTGCTTCCTTCTCTGAATGAAAATACTATTTCATTAATTTCACTGATCCTTAAATCTGCCTATTTTCTACTTTCCTTATTTTTAATCTACTTATGTCTATGACAAATTCTGGAAGTGTTGCCTCCCCCCAAATGAAAATGCATAATATTGTCACTATTTTTCATTCCAGAGTTGAAAGAATGAACTCTTCCATGATGATTTAAGTCATAGCTATTTTACGCAAAGGAGCAAGTGCCATCACATTCATGCAGACTAGAGTTTTCCTGTTACCTTCTGTAAGGAGTGTATTTCAGCACATGGTTTCAAATCTCTTGTTAAATAAGATAATTTTGGTTTTTTTGTTTGTTTTATAAAATACTGGTGACATATTATTTATGATTTAATAAAGCTTGCCTGAAGATCAGAATGCAAAGCTAGCCACAGCCACAGAAGCTGAACAGTGGTGGCCACACCTTTAATCCCAGGACTCAAGAGACAGAGGCAGACGGACACCTCTGTGAGTTCAAGGCCTCCCAGGGTTACATGAGAGTGAACAGATGAACGAGGAGGTGGGAAGCTTGAGATTTCACAGTCATCAGAGAACCATTGCATGCCTCTGTGTCCCCAGTTACAGTGATCGACGACATGAGCCCCACCTGTGATGTGCAGCCCACCTCGGGCTGGTTGAAGGAAATTTCCATAACAAGGCTCCTCAGGTGATATCCATGCCCAAGGAGGTCTTTGAAAGTCTCTCATTAGCACATATGGCTTTTCTACGGAGCGGGCTCAACCCTCTCCCACCTGGTTGGGCCCCGTGGAACAAGCATAACCATCCTTACCAAGCCAGTGTCTGTATCTGAAGCCTCAGCAGCACCTAGAGATGTGTTAGAAGATCCTCAAGCTCAGCCTGGACCTCCAGAGTCAAAGCCTAGAGCTGAGCAACATTCTGGCTTTAACAGCCTATCGGTGAGCCTGATGCTGAGGATCATGTCGCCTAAAGCTTGAGACCCATACTTTGAAAATGGCCGCTCTAGAGTACACACATGCAAATGCTCCCTACCACCTTCCTCAGTTGGTGGAGCACCTTCCCCAGTCAGCCCTGCACCCACGCACCATGAATGACCTGAAAGTGTGAGATTCATCACCATGATGGGACCATCTCTGAATCTGTAGACCTGGGATTGTTTTGCCATTGGTGTGACTCTCAGCATTTGAGATAGTCTTTGATTTAGTGCTGACTATAATCAAGGACATAGAGACTATTGCTTCCCATAACAGACGAGATGGAGTGGCTTGTAAGAACATGTTGACATGAAAGGTGGAGTGCTTCTAGACCCTAAGGGACCCCATACTAAGTTCTACCGGATGTTTCAAAGGTAAGTGGAGGTGATATTTCTGGCATCAGGGTGTTTTTAGATCTTTGGGTAAATTAATTGGAAACATGTATATTAATCATTACTCAAGTGTAAAGAGTAAGGATTTTCCTCCCGCCACTGGTCTTTTCCCCACTGCCATGCCAGCCCCAATTAACACACTAAGATTCTGTATTTGATATAATGCTGTTGGCCAGTTACTAGTTTCTTATCAGCTAGATTTGTCTTAAGTATTAACCCATTTCTGTTATCTATGTATTCCCATGTGGTCTCATCTTATTGGGGAGTGGGGCAGGCATCTTGTCTACCCAGTCTCTCCATGCTGACTCCTCCTTACCACTTCCTCTTTCCTCCTTGTCTCCTAGTCCCTCCTATCGTGCTTTCCTATTGGCCAACAGTGCTTTATTCATTAACCAGTATGAGAAACATATTTACAGAATGACATCTCCCATCACTCAAATAAATTGCAATCTACAACTTTATAGGCTCCGTATTAACACCAATGAGGGCAACAGTCACAAATAAGGATTTGGGAGTTTCGTTGCAAAATACCAGCAACTTCAGTTTGAATAACAAAAACCCAAGGAATGACCACCATTTATCTGCATACCCAATGCAATCAGACCCTGTGCTTTTTCTACATCTTCCTGCATGTTTTCAAATCTTTGGCGAAGCAACTGGTAAATGTAAAAGAACAGTAAAAGAACCATCTACACCTACAATGTGACCAAGACACATACCTTCCCCTTGTCCTTGGCTCTCCCATTTATGCTAATGTTCCTCAAGGAGTCTGTTGTTCATGGTCACAAGGGCAGCCGTGAGTTTGTTTTTATTAACATGCCCGGGTTCGTTTGACGGTAGCCTCAGACCACCAGTCTTGTGGGGGCAATCCTGGGAATTGCAGAGAATCTGGCTTTCATTTGCTGCTGTACTCAGCTATAATTCTTAAGCACTGTGACCGGTGACCACATTTGGCTATAGCTCAGGGCACTTTATAAACTGTTCCTTCATCTTTTATACCGCTTTCCTCAGATGTGGTAGCTAATGCTTTGGTTAAACAGTGTGTGGTAGAGGGATAACTAGAAAGAACATTCGTGGAGGCAACTAGGGAAATCCAATTTGGACACCAGCCTCTCTGTCAAGAATGAATGATCATGCCTGTCAGATGCCATCCCGACATGCTGGGCTTTAGCTTTTGACTAAAGCTTTTGTCCTGTGTGGATAACAAGGAAATTGGAAGCCAGCTATAAGAGATTATTTCAAAGTTTGCAAGTGGTTTTCAGTAACACCTCATTTAAAAGTAAAACTTGGTCACTTGACTGTAGTGCTTAAATATAGATAGTCTTAAGCCCTTTATATCATAGACAAGAAATCAGCATCATGGGGTTAACTGAATCCACAAAGGTCAAGTAGACAGTGTGAACTAGTAAACTATGGGTTAAATCAAGGCCTGTTTTTTTTTTTTTTTTTAGTTTCTTCCCCATGGCAGAGCCAACAAGGCAAGTCCTCAGAGCCCTGGGAAAGAGGCCTCATGTCTAAATATGCACATGTTTATACTCAGAAAACCTAGTTTCTATCTTAGCAAATGCAAAAAAAAAAATGATAAATACTTATTATGGAATGGTGAACAATTCAGAAAGAAGGGGAACTCATACCTTAGCCTGGTAATCTTGGCTAGCACCTGGGTGGACACCCATCTGAGAATTTTTCTTCTCTTAGTTCCTATGCTATCTAAACTCACTGGGCATAAGTACACCTACAGAATCCATCTCCTTGAAGTTGAACCTGGGTCTACTACTTCATGTTAACAGCAGCATAGAAATCTCTGGAAAGGATACAGCACAAACGTGACTTCTTTTCTCGGGGGACTTTGGCCTATCTCTGTAGACAAGCCCTGTTAAATTCCAGAAACCTAATGATGCTTTGGGACATGGTTCACAACCCCATTGTAATTGCTGGCCTCTTTTCTTTCCTGGTCTTGCTCCAGTGACCCAGGGAAACATTCCCTGGAGGCCCTGGGATGTAGCGAGTAGGTCAGACCTGAGAGATCCTTGTCCTTTAGGAACAGAAATGGGAGGGGGCAGATGTCTAATGGCATCCACCCAAAAGCATTTCATTATCCCACCCCCCCCCCCCCCCCCCACACACAGACACAAGATAAAGAACTTCAACACTCCCATCTGCTCAGTGATCCACAGAGGGGAGTCAGCAAAGGGCAGCTATGGGGTGGGTTTCCTGACTCCATCTAAGCTTGATGCACTATTCTCTAAGCTGTTGCTAATTAACACATTACAGCACTGAGGCTAAAGTCAATGTTTAGATGCCCTTGCAAAGCTTCGTTCTGGAAGACTGAAAGCAGGACACCTGGGAGGCTAACCAGAGAAATCAGCTGCATCTCTGACCCATCCCAATCCTGGAAAATCACTCATACTTGCATCTCAAATGCCGTGGCGCGCTCCCGATAGCCAAAATTCAGCAGACTGGATTTGCTTGAAAATAGCATTTTATTCCAACAAGTTGCTGGATATCAGAAACCCCACAACAAAACCAAAACCAAACAAACAAATAAAAGAGAAAGAAAAAAGTGGCACATGATCAGATGCTGAGAATTCTTTTAAAAAGATCAGGAAAATGGACAGGAGCTTCAGGTTTATATCTGAAAACGATAGCAAAGACAAGCCAACCCTTGCCTTATTCCTGGATGTGGATTGGTTTCTAGCTGAGGAGGTTTGCACAGGGAATTAGAGGGGCTAGGGAGGCAGCTGGCTCCTTCCTGAGCCACTTCTGTGCATTCTGCAGCGAGAGCACCAACAGGATGAACTGACACCCACAGCATTAAAGCTGGAGTTGGTACTTTAGCCCCCAAACAATGCAAACTCTAGAGCAGTGGTTCTCACCCTCCCTAGTGCCCCAACCTCTTCACAAATTAAAACATGGCCTTTTCATGTTGTGGTGACCCCAAACCATAAATTATTTTTGTTGCTACTTCATAACTGTCATTTTGCTGCTGTTATGAATCGTACCGTGACTATACTTCTGGAGATAGAGGGGGTGCTAAAGGGGTCGCAACCCACAGGTTGAGAACTATCATCTTTTGCAAAAATACTTTCTCCAAGGTTGGGGGAAGCTTAGCTGTCTTCTCCGCAGAGGACCGAGAGAACTGGGTCTTTGGAGACTCGGATGCCGGTTCCCTTACCCCTCTGTGTGTCTCTTTCACTGTCTGGGCCAGGCAGAACGTTTGGCAGCATTGCTACTGGATTGTTCTGTCTCTCAGGGCTTGAACCCAGAGAGGCCACACTGGAGAGAGAGAAAACAAACCATGTGTAGTTAATCAGATAAGCCGCTGCAAAGGAAGCAAAGTAAATCCCCTGTGAGCATTGCAGGGAATGGGAATATAGACACTGCTTTTGTATTCATTTTATGGTGTGTGTGTGTGTGTGTGTGTGTGTGTGTGTGTGTGTGTGTGAGAGAGAGAGAGACTGGTCATCTTTCAATGTGCTTTTGAATGGGGGTTTAAGAGTACGGATGTTGGAATAAGATAGGTAGATGAGGTTCCAGATCAGCCAGCATGTGGCAGAGAACTTGCTGGAGTCCCTTCTCTCTCCACAGTGTGAGCTCCTGGGAATTGAACTTGGGTCTTTAGTCTTGCCAGCAGATGCCTCTACCCAATGAGCCTTTTCACAGGCCCGGTGTGAAAGGAGTAACTAGGAAAAGAGAGGTGAAGTGGGTACCTTTT
The DNA here is from genome assembly GCF_943737965.1 of Phodopus roborovskii. Taxonomy (NCBI): domain Eukaryota; kingdom Metazoa; phylum Chordata; class Mammalia; order Rodentia; family Cricetidae; genus Phodopus; species Phodopus roborovskii. The sequence goes on from NW_026125042.1 coordinate 95,310, forward strand.
GGCCGGCCCTGCCGAGGTGTGCCACTATCGAACACACCATGCACAACAAAGTTAGTATGCGAGGTTTCGTGGGGAGGGGGAGGGGGAGAGCAGAGGGTGGGAGCAAAAGAGTGAGGGCATGTCCGAGTGGCGACACAAGGGAGGCAAGAAAGGAGAGAGGATGCAAGAGAGAGGAGTAAGAGGCAAGAGAGACAAGAGGCAAAGGAGCAAGCTGTGCTCTGGTGGTCTCTTGCTCATGTAGCAGAGCTGATGGCGGAAAGGCACCTGGCATCAGGTAACAATGTAACTGCTTTGGCAGCTGAGGCAGGCTGATGCTGCAGTGGAAACCAACATCATGGTTAACTTTCTGTTTGTGATCCTGTCTCTGTATTCCTGGCTAGCCTAGAACTCGTGCATAAAGCACTCTAGCCTCAAACTCGTGGAGATAACCTGCCCTGGCCTCCCAGGTACCACTGTGAAAGGCAGATGCCACTGCACTCAGCATAAATACTTCTTAGCATCTTTGTTTTTCTTTTGGGTTTTGATTTTTTGAGACAGTCTCACTATGAAACCTTGGCTTTGAACTCACTTGTAGACCAGGGCATCATAGAGATGTCTCTGCCTCGTGGGGGCTGAGTTAAAGATGGACAATATTTCCACAAATGTCAGCTTCACACAACACATGTTAATTATCTTTCTTTGTCGAAGCATGCTGTAATTGGCTTCTCCATTCCAGGGTCTTTGTTTTCTTTGTAAGATCTTACAAGGCCACTCAATATAGGCACAGACAGGGCTGTGGCCCCATATAAGACTCCGATTGTACCAAAGAATGGCTTCTAAGCTCAGCAGGGCTGACAGGATTTAGTTTCCTGCTCACCTGTATTTTCCTTGTCTTGTCAAAAATGGCTGTTAACTCAAAGCTTCCCAAGTTTCTGCCACAGGGTTCCATGCTTGCTTCCTTAGTCAGCCAAAGAAGAAAAGACCCAGGAATATGGGCACTAATATCTTGTGTTACATACATACATACATACATACATACATACATACATACATACATATGCCACATACATATAAGCACCCAGTTGTTCTTTAAATAGGCCAGATTTATAACACAAAGACCTTCCCCAGTTCTGCCCTAAACAAGCTCAAGTGGATCCCTGGACTGTGAATTCTCCATTCCCTTTAAGATCCGGACAGACTTTGTATGCAGTGAATTTCCAAAGGGCTCTGGTGATCCTGGGAGAAAACTGCAAGCTAATGTTTCTCCCTTTGCTATGCTAGTGTCCCTCCACATTCAAAGGCAAACGTCTCTCATTCATGCTTTTATGAAATCACTAAGGAATAAGCTGCCATGACTGTCTCCTTAAGTGGGTCACACTTACATGCCGGGAGTATCAGGTTATTTTTCTGAAATTTAAATCTCTGGATATTTTTAAAACTGCTACTAACGGTGCTTTCTACCCACTGTGGCCTGCTATTCTTAACAAGAGTGCATCTTGTCAAGTTGATTCCATCTTGACTAATCCAGGAAGATTAGCCAGCTGTTCTAAACAAGTTCCATTTTTGCTTCCAAGTTTGTGTGACCTCATCAGAACACTGCTAGGGAGGAGGACACAGTGTTGAGTGCTGGCTTGATCCCAGCCTTCTGTTCACCTACTATAGAAACCCTGTGGTTTCCTGGGCATGAAGGATATCCTCACATTGAAGGGAGTGGTTGGCAGCTCCCGATGTGAGGTCACTGGCTATTTTGTCCCAACTATAAGAGTTCCATTTCCAGACTCCCAACATTTTTAAAGGCTATTAAAAGTTCCATATTGAGACTGGTGTCTAGTTATATTTAAAACTGATATGTAAATGAATAATGAAGACACAGTTCTTAGTTTATATTCCATAAAGCTCTTTGCTGTTTCAATAAATAGTGTTAGTGATTTCTTTCTAAGTTGCCATCTTAATGGAGCTTCTAAAAGATGTTGTGAGCAACCATTTCTTGTTTAGAAATGCCAGCCGCTCGGCTCTTGCTCCTTCCTTTACACAGTGAGTATGTTTGGGTTGTAGTGCATATGTTTGTTCATTTAAAAACCTGAAGAGACAGTGAGCACTTAACTTCTCTAAATTGTCCTTCACTCTGTTTAGTATTTCTCCAAGAATGTTTGTGGTGTTGTGGTGCACATGAGTGTGTGTGTGTGGAAGCCAGAAGACAATCTCAAGTGTCTCTACTCGGGCACTGTCTACCTTGAAACAGGGTCTCTCACTGACCTGGAATTCACCAAGTAGACTAGGATGTCTGGCCTGTGAACCTCAGGGATCTGCCTGTCTGCTTCCTGGTACTGGGATTATAAGCATATGCTACCATGTTTCCTGCCATCCTTACACACACACACACACACACACACACACACACACACACACACACACGTTCTCACTTGCCTCTGGACTCTTCCTTTTCATGTAAGACTTTATATGTGTAGAAATGGTGGTGGGGTTGTAACTGGTTATTTTCCTGCCTGGATTTCCATCAGCCTGCAAATTTAGCAAATTTTTTTTGGGGATCTGGCTGCATCCCCCATCTCGTTCTCTCTGCCCCTATAAGGATAGACCAGTGACTGTTAATGTCTCTGCCCATGTGTGGTCTATGGTTCCCTGTCCAGTGAGACTAATGAAGCCTCTTCTGCCTCCCCATGAAGTCTCCACATGGTTTTGGTTTATGCCCAAACTCTTAAGGCCCCAGAAAGGACTGCCCAGGGAAGAGGACAGTCTTGGTGTCTATAATTGCCTAGCTGTTCTGGCCAAGAGTATGTCTGAGGAGGAAGCTGTTGTGGTTGTAGATCCAAGTTGCATTCTTAAATCACTGATGTAACTAGAGAGTTGGGCTCTGATTTACCCTTTTTCATTTTATTCCTTATACATAGGAAAGGGGTTCTATTAACTGAGATCCCCAAATACCCACTACTGTCTCCTTTCCTCCCAGGGAGCCTGATGAAATGGAATAAGGAATTCTGTAGGCAACAGCATTTGTGACTTCCTAGGACCTCGTCAGGAAGGCAGACAAAAAGCCGGATGTCCTGTGAAATGAGGGCACTTGGCATGTGGGCCACCAAGCCAAGATTAGTTCTTCCTGCTTCCAGCCAAATTGCAGAAACCCAAGCCAAAGGAGCTTTGGGCAGGAAGCCAAGCATGAGAAGCCAACTAAAACCATGGCTGGAGGGTGCCCAGGCTGACATTGTCTGTGACTCATGCTGTTGAAGGTCAACTGGTCATGACCTGAGAGAATCTGAGCTGACTCAGCCATAGTTCTCTGGGCTCCAGGGTCTCAAAGGAGGATCCAAGGAGAGAACCTAGACCTCTGTTAGGGAAACCAAGAATCACAACTTTGAGCCAGGTATGGTGGTTCACACCTTTAATCCTAGCACTCAGAAGACAGAGGCAGGCTTGTAAGTTCAAGGCCAGCCTGGTCTACATGGTGAGTTCCAGGATAGCCAGCACTACATAGTGAGACTCTGTCTTAAAAGAAAAACCAAGAAACAAAGAAACAAACAAAAAGAATCACAACTTTGACAAATAGACTCCTTGAGGTGACCACATTCCTTTTCACCGGAGCTCAGAGAGTCCGCTAAAGGATTGGGGTGGCCTATTTCATAAGGAGAGTGGTGTGGATAATGGGTGACATTGAGACCTGGCATCTTGTGCCACCCAATGAGCATTTAGAAGAGTGCCCTCCAACCTCTTGTTCCATTTATTAGGTTGGCTCCTCTGTACACTTGAGGTTTGGGGACATACAGAGGGGGCCAGCAAGTGTTCGTTGTTCCTCCCAGGCAATGCGACAGGCACGATGAGAAGGCAGTGTGTGTCTTCAGAGGCTTCGGGGAAGCCTCTACCAGCTCCTCAGCAACGGCAGAATCCGTGGCCATAGTAATGCCAACACTATAACTGCTACAAATGAACGGAACCTCCATTTCGGCTCTCTGCAGGCCCTGCGTCTTCTCTTAGAGGTCTGTATGGAAGGGGTGGTGTCTGGGAAGTTCAGTATGGCTTCCCACCTCTGGTGTTTCATTTTCGTCTTGTCACTCTTGCCCTATTAGATCAGGAACTCAAGAAGCCTGTTCTTACCCGTCTTTAGAGCCTGGAATCCCCAGCTGTAGGACCTGGGCAGCTGATTTGGCCTCTCTGCTTAGTTCCCTACTTGCTGTACTTCTCTGCAGAGTTTATATGCAGACCAGTTTGAGCATTAATGTGTGTGTGTGGCACTTAGCACGGTACAAGGAAGTTATTTGTCTTATTACTAACACTGTGGTCATCAGACACTGATTTAGATTGTATTTACTACATATTTGGAGGAAATACACGTGTATATATCCCTACATTTACATTCCAGTTTCTGGCTCAAAACACATCTCTAAATGACTCGCTTGACACCAAGAGGCAAAGAATACCTACATGATGACTGGAAAGCACCTGTCACTTTTATTAGAGCAAGAGCATCATACAATGCCCATCAACCCTTAAGCCTAGTCTGATGATGAAATCACTTGCTTCTGTAGTACAATTGTATGAGGAACAAGATGAATGGGACCATTCAGCCATCACTCACTGATCTACAGGTCAGTCCAGTAGGGCTTTGGCGATTCTCCAGGGCAGGGGACAGAATGTTCAACGAAAATAACATTATATGGCACATTTGTGGCAAAGAATCCTATTTAGGAAACAGATTCGGGCAAGGAAATCCACTGGTGATCATGAGACCATGAATGCTTGCTCATCTTTGAAGTAAGAGGGCCTTGGAATAGCTGTGAGTCAAAAGGCATGGGGAATCCAAACCCGTCTAGGGTTATGGGGCTCAGATTCCTAAAGAGAATAAACCTTGGCATCTAAACTAGATAAATGATTAATTAACCAATAGGGCAAAGCACAGTTTTTGAAATGAGTTAGATATTTCTCCTGCTTAAACCTAGAAAGGGTGGCATGCACAAAGCCAGTGTACCTACCACTTGCTAAAAGCCAGAACAAAATATGAAAACCACACTGGTTCAGAAACTATGACTACTTACAACTATTCATTGAGAGCTCACGATGTTTCTTTCAGTATCCCATTTTAGGAAGATATGTTATTTCCTGTATTCTATAGATGAGAGATGGAGACCTAAGTGTTTGGCCGAACCGCACTGTTGGTAAAATCAGGTGGACTCTGGTGTCCACTCTTTCCAGCATGGCACATGCTGGATGCTTTTTCCTCTACCCACTTCCGGGTGGCTCAGAGTAGTGTGGTCAGCCAGAGTGTGGGTGGGAGGTGAAGGGGGTGGGTCTCCAGACAGCTTTCCATGCTCTCCCAAGAGTCCTGCCCACTGGAACCCTGCAATTGATGCATTTACGACCTTGAGACCCATGTTTCAAAGCCATCCCCTGGCCCCTCAGTTAGATGACTTTGAAAAGCATAAACTCTAAATACTTTCATTTTATTAGACATTTCATGCCTTAAAAGACAGTATCATTTTCCAGGCCCAAATTTCAAACTCAAGTAATGAAAATGGCACCAACAAATGAAGTCATCATCCACTAGTCTGATGTGCCAAGAATGAAATGCGTCCCATTGAATGTAGTCCTGGGCTTACCTGGCCACAGTGTCATTACCCTCACAGCCTTCTCGAGCGAAGATGTTAACCTGCATGAAGTTGCATTAGGGGCAGGGGGCGTGTTACAAACAGATGTCAAATTCAACCCAGGGGTTCTACAGGACAGTAAAGGACTATGTGAGGTAACAGCTGCATTCATACCCAGAACCAGGGACCCCTATGGGACTGGCAAGCCTGGAGTTCAGGGAGGTTTCTCCTGCTCATTGTTTGAAAATTTCCTCGCTGCTTTTGCTCCATACAAAGGTTTCTGCCTTTTACACTTTAGAAACAGGGCTATTCAGGAAGCAGGAAACCTTTAAACCACAGTAGATACCACTGCCAGCACTGGATGGTGGCCAGCCAGTCTCCAGGGAACAGCAGAGCTGCAAGGTCATGAGTAAGGGGGGTTGGGGGTGGGGTGGCCTCTGGTTCTTCCATGCACAGTAACAATAAGGATTGCTATGTTGTTTTATAGAAAAGAGAAGCTAAGGCTACAAACATTAGCCCAGGTCTCCCAAGCTCCCTGGGTTAGCGATGTGTGAAGCACCCAATGGTAACATTGCCTATGTAACATCTAAGGAATAGTGATTCCTATCTCCAGCCATGCTTCAGTTACTATAGTCCTTCCCCCTAGCGACCTTTACCTCACCTCCTGATGCATCTCTGTGTCCGTATGTCACAGTTGTGTCCAGAAGGACCTCAGCCACTGTGGGTGCTACAGGACTGAAGATTCTGGGTCAGGCAATAACCTCCACTTTGATTTCCCTAGATTTCACAGCTCCAGCTTGCTTTTCAATTCTTTGACTCTCTCAGTTTTCTTAGAGCAGTGGTTCTCACCTCTATGGGTCATGACCCCTCTGGGCTCATGTATCAGATAGCCTGGATAGCAGATATTTACATTACAATTTGTAACAGTAGAGAAATTATAGAGTAGCGCTGAGATAATTTTATGGTCGGGGGTCACCACAAAAGGAGGAACTGTATTAAAGGTTCCCTGGCATTAAAGGTTCCCGGATAAGAGCTGCTGGCCTAGGGTGAACCACACCCTGAGTGGCACAGGAATCTGCTGAAGGAGAGCTCCGGCTGGGCATGAGGTCTCTGTGAAAAGTCAGTGCCTGCTGGTTCAGACCACTTGCTGGTCTTGCAGGGGACCTGCGTGGCTTATTATCATCTCTAACTCTAGTTGTAGGGGAATCAAGCATTGCTTTCTAGTCTTCCGTGGTACTAGGCACACATAGTGTACATGCGTTCATGCAATTGAAACACTTCTAAAGTAAAAACAAATATTTTTAAAAGAAAAAGAGAGAAAACAGGGACTGGAGATGGCAAGTGCTTGCTGTATAAGATACATATTGACATTCAGATTCCTGGACATAGAAACAGGGATTTCTGGGGCTTGTGGGGACTGGGGACATGGAAACAGGGATGATTTCTGGGGCTTGTTGGTCAGCTTCAATAGGAGCTCCTGTCTGAAAACAGGACACAAGAAGAAAGACCTCCTTTTGACTTCCAGGAATGTACATACCGATGCACATATCTACATACTTGTACAGAGCTACCCCCACCACACACACACCAAATTTTATTTTGAAAAGAAGACCTGAGACATGAGTGTGCCCATGAGTGGACCGGCCACATACAGCAGAAGGAGTCATGAGATGGCTGCTTTTGCCCTCTGTAAATATGCCCATCACCAGGCCTTCAGAACAGCCTGCCCTAAAGCCACCTTCGAAACAGGAACTGACCACAAAAACACTCACTAACTATGATTAACAACAGGATGCCTGAATCAAATGTAGTCAGTATGAAGGCTGAACGAAACGGTAAAGACGACGACAGACTCTGAGGAGGACCTGAAGCTTGGCTCACATTAACTACCTTGGTCCCGTGGGAGAGCAGCTTCTCAGTTCTTCCCTTTGTTAAGTGTGTTAGAACCAGCACCCACACCGTGAAGGATGAATTGGTGGAGTACAGCCCAGGCACTTGCCCAGCGGTGAGTGTCGAGTAAAGGTTAACTGGGACTATTACAAATCCATAGGCAAAGTATAAAGTACGGAACTACACCATGGTATCCAATCCTTTGTAACATGCGCATCAGCTGTAGCTTCGTGTCTTCACCTAGAGATAGAAAAGTTAAAGAAATATACTTCTTGTGTCTTAGGCAAAAAGATGATATATGCGATTAAGAATGAATGTGACTGGTCTGTAAAACTTTTAATCGTATACATCTTTCCCAAATGAATAAAAAGTTAAACGTTTCACCTGCATTTTAAAAAAGCCAGTGCCTGCGTTGTGCCACCCGCCATTCCTGGAGTGTGCAGGGACAGCATCGTTCTAGAAGTGTCACTTTCAGCACTCGCTCCGGGGACATTTTCTGGTTGCGTCCTTATGTTCCATTCCAGCTCTCTAGATGATGGCGGCTCTGGTCTAACCTGGTGAGACCCTTTTCTCTCGTGTGCTTTGGGTGGAGCTGTCCACATTTTACTTGGCTTAGGGACGCAGGCTCCTCAGAGCACTCTCTTGCCATTCTCTACTGGTAGAGGTGTGAGCATTTACTACTCATGCTGCTTCTAACCAAGCAGGGCTCCCATCAACTCCTAAGAAAACCCAGAGACCCCCCCCCTGCTTCCCCTGGACTGCGTGGGGTGAAGGTGACTCTCACACACTGGTGGCAGCATCTGAAGGGGAACTATCTGGACCTGTTGAAGAGAGAGAACTTGGTCAATGTGGCTGAACCTCTCGATCAAGCCTAACTTAGAGCCTGACTTCCCTGTCCTTTTCCTTATACCAGTCTGAAGCGTTTATTTAATTATTCTTCATCAATAAAGAGTCGGAAGTCAGATATAAGGGTAAGAACCTGAAGCTGTAGAGAAGCCACCAGTGCTCTATGTCTTCCCACTCCTCCATCCAAGAGGGCAGAGATCCTCTCTAAGCCCTGATGCGCTACTCCTGTCTCTCTATCTGTCCTCAGTCCTCCAATACCTCTCTGCCCTCTGACTCAAAACAAACTTTATTGTCAGAATGCAGCCAACATATCGCACAACACCAGTCAGTTGTGTTTGAGTTCTAAGCCCATTTTTCTTCCCTGTACCACTGGGGCCTCACTCCGTCTTATAAGCCGATTCCATGTCTGCCAACCGTGTGCTTTGCTTACACTAAGGCTCAGTTAATGTGTTTTGAATGAATAACCCAAACACGCTTTGCAAAATAAAAAAAAAAATTTAATTAACTCAGTGCAGCTGTGAAATCATCCTGTGTTGATATTGCTCATATAATTTCCTTTGGTGCACAAAATGTTTTCATGCCTAGACACATGACAGTAGCCTGCCAGGATGAAGCTGCAATGCTTGCCATTTTCTGATGCCCACTAAATGCTGTAGGTAGAGGCTGCATGATACAGGGGAGGTTTGTTGTCTGCATCATATTGTCCCCAGGAGGGACTATTGTGGTTCACCTAGCAAGCACTTCGATGACCAGAGAAGGGATTAAGTGATTTTTAAATTTTAGTTTGTAGATATAAAAAAAAAATCCCTGGAAAATTCTTAAGGTTTTTCCATATAATCTATTACTGTGATGAATCTTGACACCCAATTTTAGTGAACAATGCAGATAATGTGGTGTCTGTCACTGAGGAATACTTGTAGCTTTTTTATATAAAAGGACTGAAATTTTGTTGCATTTAAAAACCCATGTCACCTTGAACAGCACACAGCATTTCTGGGCAAGTACTTCTGTAAGAGGATAGTTAGTCCCCATAGCCCGCTAATTGTCATCATCACAGGTCACTGGTGTTATGAAGATTCTGGATGTGAATCTAACCATAGCTTGGAATTTTGGGGACATGTAGTCTGTGGCATTCACTGAGAAGCAGTCAAAGAAGACAGAAGGCAGCAGCTCTGACTTTTGCATCTTCTTTGTCCTTTGGAGCAGCTCTGCTTCCATTGTGTAGCCATCATTCAGTCCGTATTTACTGAGGTGCCTGCCATGGGTCCAGGGATCAGCACCAGTGACTGTGGAGTTAAGATGTATGCTGTGGAGGTCAGATTTAACTACCCTAGAGAGCCATTTCTTCTCTGCCTGGTGGATGAATAGTGTAGAGTGGTTTGGAAGCTGGACATAGACAATGAATAACCCTTCCTCAGGAGAATAGCAGCTAGGGTGGTCTCTGCGATCACAGTCACCAGCACATGTTATATCAAGGCCTAGATGAGTCACGTCTACTTAACTATACCATAGCAGCAGCCATGACTTTCTTTTTTATTCCATCACAACTTGCTGGAATGGGTGAATGTTGCAGATGCTCAAACCAGAATTCTCCAGCCCCATCTTCTATCAACTATGCTTCACATGGTATTTCACATCTACTCTGTGGAAGGGCACCCCTAAATACCTGGAGAGAGGACAAGAATGACAGAAAGTGACACAGTGTACATTAGATATCATCAATGGTGTTTTCTTCCCCATTCAGCAGTCTTGGTGGAGACCCAACATAACCTCACTCATAGAGTGGTCTATGCTTTACTTGAGCTAAATTTTCTGGAGTCAGAAGTGTATATGACCCTCGCCTCAAGGATCTTGGTCTCCTCAGGTAGCTCACCTCAGAGAGCTCACCTCAGAGACCTCAACTCAGGGAGCTCAGTCTCCTCAGGGAGCTCACCTCAGAGAGCTCACCTCAGGGACCTCAACTCAGGGAGCTCAGTCTCCTCAGAGGGCTCACCTCAGGGAGCTCACCTCAGAGAGCTCACCTCAAGGACCTCAACCCAGGGAGCTCAGTCTCCTCAGAGGGCTCACCTCAGGGAGCTCAGTCTCCTCAGGGAGCTCACCTCAGAGAGCTCACCTCAGGGACCTCAACTCAGGGAGCTCAGTCTCCTCAGAGGGCTCACCCCAGGGAGCTCAGTCTCCTCAGGGAGCTCACCTCAGGGAGCTCAGTCTCCCCAGAGATCTCACCTCAGGGAGCTCAGTCACCTCAGAGAGCTCATCTCAGGGAGCTCAGTCTCCTCAGAGGGCTCACCTCAGGGAGCTCAGTCACCTCAGGGAGCTCATCTCAGGGAGCTCAGTCTCCCCAGAGACCTCACCTCAGGGAGCTCAGTCTCCTCAGAGGGCTCACCTCAGGGAGCTCAGTCTCCCCAGAGATCTCACCTCAGGGAGCTTATTCTCCTTAGAAAGCTCACCCCAGGGAGCTCAGTCACCTCAGAGAGCTCACCTGTACAAACACAAGAAGCAACAGTAAACTAAGCAGGTCATAACTAAGTGTAAAAGTTTGTGTTACAACAATTTAACATGGCATTGAGAAGGTAGAAAAGGACAAATGCCATGACCTTCACAGCTATGGAATTGCTCTGACTGGAAATTAAGACGTGCCAGATAAATGTAAAGGAAATCTGGGATCTAATGGGTTGTGTGTTCTGATGGATACACACTAGAAGTCCAGGAATCTTGTCACATTATTCTATAATGCTGGCTGAGGAGGTGGGTCTATTGTATCGAACACAACCAGGAGACAGCTTAGCTAATTGGTGGAGGGAGGGTCTTTGTAGGGACAGTCTCAGGCTGCAGTCACCAGGGAGGAGAAAGCCGCACACAATATCAACATCTGTGCCCTGAGGAAGTATTTGTCATCCCCATGGGGCTGAGGCATTGGGCCCTTAACCTGGCTGTGTTCATGTTATGCACACTCACTTAGGACTTCATCTGCTCCCCACAGACTAGGGAGATTTGCAAAAGGACACGAGGTGGCTTCTAAAGGATGACTTTTGGAAGGCAGTGTGGTAGGGTAGTAAAGGTGAACCCTGTGTTAGAGGCTGCACTCTGCCTCCCTGCTGACAGAACACTAGGGCTCCTGCCTCCATCGTATCTTCAAAGCTTTTGGCTGCTGTGGAAAATCACCACTCACTACAGTCACAGTATCAAAGCCCCAACTTAAGCCTCAGCTCCAAGAATGTGTGTATTTCCTGCATGTCAGGGCATCATCATGGCTGGTTACTTAACTCTGTCCATTAGGGAGCTTGTAAATAAATAAACCCTTACATTCCAGATCAATCCATCCAGCCTCTGACAAAACTTATGGCTTGTACTGCAAGGTTAAAAATTATCCAAGGGCACCCAGTGAGCTTGCTCGATGGACCATCACCAGCCATGAGCATGGCTGTGGACAGCCCCTGGATGGACTCTTAGACCTGAGACCAGAAAGTCTGGGGAGGAAACAAAGCGATAAAGCTGCTTGGGAGTCACAGCAACCTGTTCCCCGGGATGAAGTGGGGATCAGTCCATCTTGGTCTGCTGTGATCATGGGGAATCCCTGTTTTAATTTGCATTCGGGTAACTGCTCCGACAAGCAGTCATCATAAGCCTGCTCCATTTCTAGGATGCCTTCTAGGATGTCTGTGACATTGCCTCGCTGATATTAAGTTTATGGGGCTGGGGGCATGACCCATTTCCTTTCAAGCTGAGGAAAACAAATGTTAAGGGAAATGTTCTTTATTCAGTCATACAGATGAATACATGCCTATTCACTCAGGGAGCTGGAAAAACAAGTCTGAGAATGTGTCCGTATAGCCATCAACAAGACACTGTTTATCCTGACTAAACGCTTCCTGTGCCTGAGGCTTTCCAAACGGCATCATGGCAAACCACAGACTGCAATTATAATATTAGCATCTATGAGGAAGCGCATCTATGGACTGAAGAAGAATCCATGTTGCATTGCTTAGGCGGGGAAACAGTTCCCTAGCCGAGAATTCCAGGGCCTCCTCATCAGTGTAAGATGGAGATGGAGGCTAGTTTTTGCTTGTTTGCCTTTTTTTTTTTTTTTTTTTTTTTTTTTTTTAAGACAGGGTTTCTCTGCACAACAGTCCTGGCTGTCCTGGAACTCGCAGGCCTTGAAGGTTGTTTTTTACTTACCTATTTTTATTGGATTGGGGGAGTCTTCCAAGTTCTCCTGTTTGAGATTTTGTGTTTGAAGAGCTAAGAAAAAAAACAAAGGTGACTGGGTAGTGGTAGGCCACCCCTTTAATTCCGCCACTCAGGAGGCAGAGGCAGGTAGAGCTCTGTGAGCTCGAGGCCAGCCTAGTTGGTCTACAGAGTGAGTTCCAGGTCAGCCAGGGATACACAGAGAAACCCTGTCTCAAAAACCAAACAAACAAAGACACACAAGAAAAGGAACTCTATCAAAATTGTGCTTTATTTTTGCTGAAATGTTAATCTCCCTGAGTTGTCTCAGTGACCAAAATTTCTACTGCTATCAATTTTTCATGTGTAAACCATTTAAAGAGACGTGAGCTCCAGGGAAACACTATTAATCTACATCCCTGCAGCTCAGACATTCAGACTGTCTGACTTCTGCCTCAGGCCTGCAGAATAGCATCAAGCCAGAAATCGGTTGGGACTATGGAGGGAGTCAGGCGCTGGCCAGGACAGGTTGTCCCAGGTAAGACCCGAGAGCCAGAGGATCTGAGGAGGGGGCAAAAGTAGGCAGACCCAACAGAGAGACTGACACTTCTGAAGGTTGGCTCCCCGTGCGTGGAGTGGGAAATGAGATAGACAGAATGGTGGCTTCAAAGGGCCTTGCAGAGTCTCAGCTGCTCTCAGATCAGATTCCAGTGTTCCACTGTAAATGGCAGTAGTTTGGGTATGTAAAAACATCTTTTCTGGCTTCCGGTAACATCAGATTTTGGATTAAAGTCTGGAAGCATTCAGAGATTGTCTAGAGGAAACTATACTTGGAGGTGCATGAGGGGCGTGGGAAGACCACAGATGTGGGAGGTATCAAGGTTCAGCTCTGTCCAGGGACAGAGAATTCGCCGTGGAGTCCCTGGGCGATGTTTCCCTGACCCCTAGAGGACTTGCTGCTGTGGAGCACGTTGGCGTTGAATCGCGATTTTCCACAGCTGGCAACAAAAGCATCATGGGGGATCTACCCATATTTAATGAGCTTGCATGTGTGCCAGACACTTTGACTCTGTGCATGTTACTTCATCCAGTCCTCACACAACCCCAGACAGACACACCATTGTCACACCTGATTGCAAAATGAGGCTCAGAGGCCAAGGAAGGTTAGAAAACCTGCCTGGGTTACACACGTGCTTGGTGTGTTTGTATGAAGGCAGAGCTTCTGACTCCAGGGCAGCTCCTTACATGTTTTCAGTGTAATATCAGGTAACATGTATGATTGCTTGGATGATACCTTTGTCCCAAGAAATATTAACAGATGGCCAGAAAGTATCTGATGGTAATTCTAGTTGTGACTGGGCATTGTGTTCCGTACTCTGCACCTACCGGTCTCTGCAGAGGCTAACTGTGGGGAGAGGATTACAGTAGAGCAGAAGGTAGGAGATGGACAAGACAGCCCTGAAAGCTCTGCTCCTGGGCCTGGGCTTTGTGGTGTGAGACATGGAACCATACAGAATCACCCTCTGCACGGGTTCTGAGTGTAGGGCAGGCGCTAAAGAAACCTCCAAGGTGAACCTCATATCGTGAGTGGATGGGAGCCAGATGAGAGACAGTACAGGGGAGTGGAGAGGGGAGGTGCAGGGCAGGCCCAAGTCAATTAGCAACATGAAATCTGTTCATGAATTGCTTAACATCAGGTCTGTCAGTGTGCGCCTGCTTGACGAGTGACAATGCTGTCCTTACTATAGAGCATTTGAAATACAGTACTTGCTTGTTCAAGTGCAGGGTCAGTGCTCTCTGTGAACTCTCAAATGGTCTCCTGAATGTCCCCCAGCTCTCTTTATGCACATCTGAAGAACCCCCGTCACACTCCAGTCCTGTTCTTTGGCATTGTGGCAGAAATGCCAGCAGTCTCGTGTCACCGTGGATGGCCAGTGGCAGGTTGCTTTTCCTAGGGAATCTGGTGATGTTTCTGGGCCTCAAACACTCATGGATCCTCAAGGGGTCTCGTGACTTTTTAGATTATGTGACACGAGGGAAGAGGAATGGAAGAATTTAACAGCTGAGTGTCCTGTCCACAGGCATCTTCCTGACGAAGATGTGTGGTGCTCTACCAGCCGTCTATGTTTCTTGGTGATAGTGGGTACCTTGCTATGCATCGATGATAATTCAACACAGTTTCTGAGTCTGATTCTATGCACCCACAGACTCCTGGGACTTTGTTCTCAGAACAGCACTCAGAGGAGCAGAGAAGAACACACAGCAGCATTCCTCAGATGGTACAGCTCACTACGCCAAAGGAAGCCAATGGCTGCTTCGCCACGTGTAGTGAAAGGACAGCGGAGCTGTTCCAGCTGTGTTAGAGGGGCTGCTTGCTCTGAGAAGCTGTGAGTTGGGCCAGATAATGAGTACACTACGCCAGCTTTATAATCATGCTTCATCAGGTCAGTGAGTGGCTCTGTGGGGAAAGGTAGTTGCTGCCAAGTCCGAAGGCCTGAGTTTAATCTCCAGGGTCTATATGGTGGAAGGAGAGGACTGACTCCCGGAGGTTATCCCATTACCTACACACACACACACACACACACACACACACACACACACACACACTCACACACACACACTCACACACTCATGCACACTCACACACATATACACTCACACACACTCACACACACATACACTCACACACATACACACACACTCATGCACATTCACACACACACTCACACACATACACATACTCACACACACTCACACACATATACTCACACACACTCACACTCACACACATACACTCACACACACACACTCACACACACACACACTCACACACACACACACACATACACATACTCACACACACTCACACACGCACACTCACACACATACTCACACATACACACTCATACACACATACACACACTCACACACCCTCACACACACACTCACACACACTCACACACTCATACACACACTCACACTCATACATACACACTCACACACACTCACACGCACACTCACACACACTCATGCACACACATACACGCACACGCACACTCACACACACATACATACACACACTCACACACATACACACACACTCACACACACACATACACACACACTCACACACACACACACACACAGTGACATACCTAAAGCCATACATAAGTAAGCACAAATGTAAGTACATAAATGTACTGTAGGATGACTGCTAGTCACCAATGCCTGAAACAGCCTGGTAGTCCTGCAACAGAGAAGGGACCCACTGTGCCACATAGTTCATATGTAGTGCATTTTCATAGTTCATACCGACCCCAGACGTAATGAGAAAGGTCTGTTATGCTACAGCCAATGCTGTGGACTTCTTGTTGTACTATACATGTTGGGCCAACTTCGTGAAGACAAACAGTGTGATTTAATTCATATAAAGTTCAAAATCAAGTACAATTTTATAGGTGTGCTCACAGACATTGTGAGTCAGGACACTGCGGGGGGAACCTGGAAACTTTTGGAATCTAGTAGTCTCCTGTGGCTTGACCTGTGACATGTTACCTGTGTGTTTTGTAATTTATTATTTGTTCATTTAAATTTTCTTCACGTTTTCAGCATGTGATTTTACAGGAGAAGAATGTGTTATAAAAGCTATGAATCTTTGGACAAACAGTGGCTGGTAGAGCAAATCATTAATAAGATTATTGTCTAGTGGACTTCCAGTGAGAAAATGTTTCTTAGTGTCTCTCTGGTAGATGCCTAACTTATTTCTAATCCAAGCCCTCCATCCCCTGCTGGTTTTACTATAACCAGGGAAGACTTCTTCCAAATAACTAGCTCTGCTCCCCGGAATACTTCGCACGGCACTGGAAGGAAGGGTTTCCCTCTAGGATAACCTGTTGCTTATGTACAGATAACTGGCGTGATCTGGTGTGGGCGAGAAGCCAACAGGTCTCTGCAATAAGGGTACTTATTTCTAGAGAAACCAGAAACATTCACCAGACTTCCCAGGGACAGGCTGCCTGACTGAGACTTTATACCTGAGACAGATTAGAGGCAAACTCTGAGACATGCCTATAGGTGTTTATTCTCTTCTAGCTTTCAAAATACATTAAATGAAATCAAATTAAAAAGCTGAACTAGACAAATTTTCATGCCGTTGCCTTTAGCCGTGTGCACTATGGATGGGCCTTGCACTTGTTAGGACTATATGGGAAAAAATAATAAAGGCTGTGGAGATGGTTCAGAGGGTAAAGGCACTTGCTGTGCCAGCATGAGGGCCTGAGTTCAGAGCCCTAGACTATGTCTAAAAAGCTGTGTATGTCCATGCACATCGATAACTCCCATGTTGTCAAGGGGTTGAGACAGGAGGATTGCTGGGGCAGGCTGACTAGCCATCCCAAAATAAAAAGTAGTGAGTTTTCTTCTGTGTGAGACCCTGGCTCAAGGCAATAAGACAGGGTATTGGAGTAACAGTCAGTGCTGTCTTTTGATCTCTGTGCATGAAGGTGCTTGTGTATTTCATAGCCTTGCTATTGGAAATGAACAAAAATTTTGAGGCACAGGGTATTGGATACCTGGATTGTTTCACTAATACAAGGCCATGAAACACAAAGAATAGTCTTTAAACATACATATCATTAAAAATATTACACTTTAAAATTGAATTGTTGATGTACACATTTAATATTGCCAAGGACAAAAAGCAGAGAGTGACAGTCACAGCAACTGCACAATGAGTGCAGTCAATAGAGGGGCTGCCCAGTTCTCTGCCTTCCCATCAGAGAAGCCAGTGGGGATGTACTCTCACAGGAGGACTTTTAGAAGCCTCTGTGCAGTTCCTTCACACCCCTGGGTTCTATAGAACCAACGGGACTCCACTGTGTCTTCCACCACACAATACCCCTGTGAAGATGGTGTTAACACTCAATAGCCAACAGTCCAGTGGCATCTGCGAGGTGATGAGGACCTGGAAACAATAATTCACCAGGGACTCTAGGGATGGGATAGGGCTGTGATGAAGCAGCTGGCTCAGAAGATCTGACCGAGTCCTCAGTGTGCAGAGGGAGGGCGGGGAGTTATGTAGATGCAGGGAGAGACGCCCCAGCATAGCAGCAAGGCCCTGAGTTTGGAATATTCTTGGTAACTTTGAGCCAGGACTCCAGTCAGCTGGAACCCAGTTTGGTATGCTGAGGGCCAGAACAAAATAGGACTGCTTGTTATAACTTTGATTTCTTATTGTGAGTCAACTGGGAAGCTGTTTGGAGTGTAATTTATACCATCAGGCTTCTTTGCCTGTGGTTGTGAGGAGAAAATGGGCACGGAAACGTGAGAGAAGCTACCGGGAGCAATGGTAGATGGTTCAGGGGGGATGAACATGATGGCATTAGACATTGGTTTGCAAATGTGTGTGGTTTATGCGCGCTGGTAAGGGCTGAGCCAACGGGATCGGCTGGCTGATTGCACATAGAACGTCTAAGGTCAGGCCTGAGCAGTGGAGAGAACTCTTCATTGCTGCTGAAGTAGATGAGAAGGGGCATGCTATGGGAAGATGGGACCTTCTGTGATACGGTAGTTTGAGATGCCAACTAGACATCTAGCTGAGAAGCTACTAGAATTGCATGGTACATTGGATTGAGTGTTAGGAGGAGGGGTCTGGCTTGGACACAGTCAGGGGCCAGCTGCCACAGTTGGAAAGAAACATCATTACTATCAAATTCAGGGAGAAGGAGTCCAACCCTCTCTTCACCTGAGGGTTATATGGAAACTCTTCCTAATCACTAAGAGTCCTGCTCTTTCATTGTTCATTGACAAAGTTGGAGTTAAAATAACAACAGAGAATTGAATAGTATAGAGTAGAAAAACAGACTGGATAAAGTCCAGGAAAGGCAATGGCTGGTGAATGCCTGGAATTTAATGCAAAATAGGTGATCAAATCCTTACAAGATGACTATCATCGCCTCCAGTTTAGGGACAGAAAAGTGACTTCCAAACCCAGTCAGTGAACTGTGGCACCAGAGCCCACATGCTTTCTGTCAAACAGCAGGTTTAGGAACAATAATCATAGAAAGTTCTGGGATGGGCGTTCACTCCTTTATTCACAAAGTCAAGCTTCACATCCCCAGAACTGGTCTAGACTAGTTTCTGTGAAATGGAGCCTAGGCCTGCAACTGGAAATGCCCATCACTCCAGAGCAATCCCATTGGGCCCAAAGCAGAGGGTGCTGTATATCTCAGCACCAGGGTTACCCCAGATCACAGATGAGCTAAGTGTGGTTCAGATTAACGAGGGAAGCATGGGCAGGGAACCCAGCTCATTACCTCACGTTATCATTGGCATCGCGCTAAAAAATCCCTTTCATTTAAGGACACCATGTTAGCCAGTGTACACGGTGACCTAATGTGAAGGACTCAGCTTACCCCCCTCTCCGCCCCGTGCTCCTTTCCTGGAGGTCATGAAAAACATCATGATGTTGGGTCACCTTTCTGGGAGGCAACTATGGACACTGTCAGCAATGGCTCTGTATATCTCCATTATCTTTTCTCCCAAGGAAATTCTCCCCCTACCCCTCTCTTTCTCTGTGTTTGTGTGTGTCTTTAAAAAAAAAAAAAGAAATCACTGTTGGAGTAGTTCAGAGTCAAGTGTCAGTGACATAGATATGGGGGACAAGAGAACTCATTCAAGGTGTAACGGATGATACTGTGTGGTCTGCTTATCACACAGTACAAGGAAGGGAAGGAAGGAGGCAAGTAAGATCCCGGGGCAATGTCCCTCAGTAGGGAGATGGGCAAGCTGTGCCAACAGCTTTCCCTTTCCAGAACGCCAAAGAAGCCTTTGTTACCTGCCCTGTATTTTGGCCTAAACAGGAAACACCTGATCCTGGTTTAAAAGCTTGAGAGCTAAAGCAGTCTGCCCTAGGTGAAAGGAGCTGGAAGGCATACACACTTTACCCACTCACAGGGGAGTGGCTGTATACGTGAATACGGCAGGCTGCCTGGGCAGGGGCCTCCTGTACACACCGCAGCTCTGGATTCTTTGCATTTGGTGATGGCCAAGGCCCCTTCATTGTCCCCACTGGCTCTGTTCCCGCGAGTCCCCTTTCTGGCACCACTGCCAGACACCTGAAGGCTCCCTGCTGTGAAAGGGCTGCCTAGAGTGAAATCAGGCCCGTGGGACATTGCTCCAGGAAGATGATGACACTGGAAAATAGTTTCGTCCCTTTGACTTTCTTCCTCCGTGTCACAGGAAACTCAGCTACAAAAAGATAGCAAGCAAGACAAGGCTTGTCTTCCAGGACCCGGCCAGCACAAAGCCAAGACGGACAAGGAAGAGTAGGCTTGGAGCCATTGATAAGAATTGTGGCATCCTTGTCTCTCAAGGGCTGATCTCTTGATGCCCTGGGGAATTGATGCTCTCCCGAGAGACTTGTGCCAATGAGTGCTTCCATCCTAATTTTGCCAGGGGTGAATTAATAGAAGACCATCCAAAGTAAATCTGAATAATAATGTGAATTTTAATGTGACTTATCAAAAGTTATTTTTAGAAACATGTTTTAGAAAATGCCTAGATACCCCGCAGCTAAAGAGCCCTCACATGGGGGGCTGACCTGTCCTCCGGAGGTGGAGACGGCTTTACAGAGAGCAAAGGTTGAGTGTGAGCACTAGCCATACCTGCTATGTCAGCATAAAATCTGCTCGCTGGAAGCCTGCCCAAGAGCCAGCCCACCTCTTTGTTCAGAAGTTCAAGAGGGTGACTAGTATCTACGACTCAGGCTTAAGAGTCTTTAAGTTTCCTGGGGCTAAACAAGGAGGAAAGAAAATGGCGATGCCAGTGTTCAGAAATTACCATCTTCAAAGAGATGGCCTAGCCCAACCACAGGAAGGCTGGCCAGAAATGTGATCTCTTTGGTGATAGCACAGGAAACCCCAAATTGCCAGAACACTGTATATGAGGTGGTCCTGGCTAGAGGACTGCTTCTAGAAGCTTTTGCGTGGCTTGTTTATTTTCCTGGGGCTGAAGCTGATGGGATAATTGGGGGGGGGAGGCTGTGGGTTTGATTGATGCTTGGACAGCATGCTTTCTGGTCAGCCAGGAAGCCTTCAGCGTTGCCCACAACAGTGTGCCAAGGAGGACCGTGTGTGTGTGTGTGTGTGTGTGTGTGTGTGTGTGTGGTGTGTGTGTGTGTGTATGTGTAGGGGGCTGTAGCTCTCTTGCTTTTAAGTATAAGCTAAAACATTTCTCGGCATGGTGTGGACACCACAAAGTCACTTGAAGGGCATGAATCAACATTTTCTGTGCTGAGCCCACACAAAGATGTACTTCCTTTTCTCCCAGAGCCCAGGTTTCCTCAGGCTAACAGGGTTACACAAATGGCAGCAGCCTAAACGTCCCCAGTCCCTGCCCTACTGCAAGCATGCAGGTCTAGAAAGCCCAGTCCCATCAGTGTCTTATCCAGGCTTGGTTACTTCCTCTGTGAGGTCTCATGTGTTTGGAAGAACAGATTATTTTTTTTAATGCTGTCTCTTTTTAGGATTCCTAGCAGGGGGGCAAGAGGCCCCCTGATGGGATTGTACCCTCTTTCCTGAGAGGCTCTTGGTCTTTGGGTTGCAGTCTAGATGTCGAGGCCATAAATGGCGTTCGTAGTGGTCTAGATTAGTGGCAGAGAAGGTGGCAGGGAGCTGTTTTTCCTTCCGGACTCTCACTGGAATGAAGCCATGCCATCTCCTCCATGGCGGCACCTTTGCCCCAAGCCACCTGATGTTGCCATGTTATGAGCACTCTGTGGAAGCATGCCCCTTCTGTCCTGCCCCTCTTAATGCGTACAGATAAAACACAGTGCTCTACAACAGTGCTTATCATCCTGTCACAGGAGTTTGGGTGCCACTGTCAAACCTCCTGATTTAGTAAATCTGGGTAGAACTCAAGGTTTCATACTCACAAAATAGCCTGCAGCTACCGCTGTGGGAAACATGCTCAGAACAAGAGTTATGAACTCGAATCCTGCTGCCCCCATGGTGTCTGTCCCATTGGCTTGGTGCTTTTGCCCACATGACTAGGTGCATTTATTCAGAGCTTTGGGAGAAGGCCCAGGTTATGTGTGGGCTAGTGCCCCAGTCACTGCCTGTATGGTCATCAAAACATATTGGTATCCCTAGGTTTGGCTTTCAAAGCAGATTTTTCTTCCCAGCATTAAGATCGATGGAGACTTTAACTCTAAACTACAAACTAAGTTCTATATGAGTTACTGACAAAAAAAAAATATTACGGGCATGAGGGTGAGTTCTTCCTTAAATGCTGAAGAATGACCACTGTGAGCCTTCTCTCCGATTGCAAGTATTATATTTTAGGGATGGAAAATTCTCCCTCCTTTTGGTGGGGAGGGGTGACTGGCATGTCAAGTAAGATTGACAGGTAACATCCAGGATGCCCAGCCAAATTCAAATATCAAGTAGGCACCAATAACCTTAATACAAAATATGTTTCGTGTAATCTTCTGAACAGACATTAAAAAATTCTCGCTGAATCCAGGCAATGCACACAAGTTATGAAAGAGGACATAAAGCTAATTGTTTTCTAGTTCTAACTCTGTCATGATTTTGTTTGTTTTTTGGGGGAGGAATAAGTACATAAAATATATTCTATGTTTAAAAAACAAAGTGTAAAATCCCTGTGAACCGCCACAGCTTCACAATGGCTGTCAGTATAGAAGGTCACTGTGGTGCACATTCTTCGGGTACGGTTAATTTCAGTGTGTGATATTTTTTATTTGCAAGTTATTTTACGATAAGGCTCAGAATTCGTAGTTCATCTGAAATCTTGGTTTAATGAGGAAGACTGTATTTTTTATTTGTTAAATCTGATATGCTAACTGTGAGAACTTTTGGTACAGCTGACCCGGATATCTGAGCAGGAAATGGCATGAAAAGCCTCAGATGCCAGGTCGCTTGGCCTCTGCACAAGAACAAGGGACAGTGTTGCTTCCATTAGTTACTGACCCAGCAGAGAGCCCGGTTTCCTACTATACAAGATGAGGGGCTCAGACAGCAGAGGCCAGTGCCTGCTTCCCTTTGGAGAACCACAGGCCAAGCTTAGTTGTGAACACTGAGCAGTGTTACTGTCATTTTACTGGACAGAAATGCCTAACTACCTGTTAGGTGTGGGCCAGTTCACAGACCTCCACCCCACCTTCTTTTGGGGGCTCTCGCTTGCATGTTCTTATGTTATCACAGCCCCTCCCCTTAATGTAGACATGTTCTTTCTCCATGGGACAGCCTCAGGAGGTTCTGTAATGTCACCCACTGGTGCACCATGAAACATGGCTCTAGGATGATTTCCTTTCTTTTATGTATCACCTTCACCGTTGCTGACAATATGTGTGTTTAATCTTTCATCGCCGACAGGGAATGTTTGTGATTTCATCTTAGGAGAATTAAAGGCACGTTACAAAATGTTTATAATTAGAGTGGGAGAAGTGTTTGGTAGAAATAGAAACGCTGACTCAGACACAATGTTTTCCTTGGCTATTCTAAAAACCTGACTCTGTTCCCTTCCTCTGCATTGGTCATGCTAGTCGGGATTAGGTCTGTTTTGGGATGGAGAAACAAAGGCTGACAGAACCAGGGCTTCAACAACGCAAACCACTCCTTTCCAGAAGTCAGCTCCCCTTCTGGGGAGGCCAACCGGCTTCATGAAGAGGCCTCGTTGAGAGAACTCAGGGACACAGCCAACAACCCTCCGATGAGTTCTCAAGTACACTTGGGGCTGTTTCTGCCCACCTTCCAGAGCATTCCAGCATCCCAGCTTCTACTCTGAAAACTCTCTGGTCTATCTACTAGGAACGATTTGAATACACATAGAAATGTAGAATCACCATGTGAGCTGTTTTAAACCACATTCTCCTCCCTCTCTTTCCACTCACCATTTTTGCACTGGGGGCCACCATTACACAGTGCAGAACATTCCATTCCTTTCTACATTCACAGTGAGTCAGGTGCTAAGGTGGGGCTGAGGATTCCAGAGAGAAAGAGCCTCTCCCCTCTAGTCATCTCTCTTCCCATTCCTAGCCAGAAAACCCAAAGCTTCATTGTTCCTTTTAAGCCAGTCCCAGCTTCCATCCCTGGCGGGTTACACAGAAAGCGGAGACTAGTATTTATTCCTTTACCGTGCGCATTGCCAAGTATATGTGGCACCCCCATGCTACCTCCCCACAGTACCCACTCTTGTTTTCTGGCCATTGGCCAGTCCGGTTTCTGCCTTGCCTTCTCATCGGGGCTATGAGCTTCACTTTTTCCTTGCCAGACACAAATCTCTTCATTTCCATGAGATCAAACCACACAAGCCCTCTTTGCCCAGACATCCCTCTCTCGGGCTTCTAAGCCCTCTTGTGACCTTCACAGTCAAGCTACAGGTTGTGTTTTCTAACTTCCAGTTTGCACCTCAATCCGCCGCAGCCTGGCTCCTGCTCCAGTAAACTCACTCATGACCACGGGAATCTGAGAACCTGCCTTTTGTACCAGTGCCACACGGAGAGCTAACCCTTAAGAGTGTGGAGGGGCCATGGCCATCCCAGCACCCATTGTAGCTTACGGTCTATTTGGAGAGGCAGTTCTGAAGCAACTTAACTTGGAGACGATACGCAGTTATAAAAGGGATGGAAAAGGGGCTGTCGATTTTAACTGGCCCCCAGACAAGGAGCCTCTCCAAGAGGAGGTGACATTCAAGATGATAAAATGTCACTTCTTAAGTCCCATATGGCATAGCCTTTCTGCAGTTTGCTACTTCCCTTGCACTGAATCCCTGGCTCTCCTTGCTCTGGTTTCTTGGTTCATCACCTCTAACTGGTGCCGTCACTTGGTGCTGTTTGTGACTCTGCTATTAGCTTCTTGTCTCACTTAATGTCCTCCTCAGCCAGCCTCAAACCATCCGTAGAGCTTAGGCTCTCCCCAGGTACAGAGGGTCTCCTCTCACGTTTGGGGGCCCTTAAGGTGATCCTCCAAGCACTTGGCCTTTATCCATCGGCCTTCTGGGCAGTTCCACATGGGTTTGCACCAATCAGGGCTGGAGTCAGAGTGTAACAGAGTCTGCCCCTTCCTACTCCGCATCATAGTCACTGAAGCTTCCTGTCGTAGCTTAGAACAAAGGCCAACGCATTCTATCCCGCACCCTCACCCATGCTCATTAAAGACACGGCTGAGAGTGGCGGACTCTATGCTCCGAAGGTCTTGGCTCCCTCTGCTTTTACTTATAGCCCCATCATTTATCTGCTGGCCCAACTAGAGGACAAAAGCCACTGGCTGCCCTTTTAGCTGCTCCATTCCACTGTCAGATGGATGGAACTGCTGCTCGGAATCCTCAAACGCCTTCCGTTAGGTCCTGCTCAGATCTGTCCCCGACACCCTGTCTCCCCTTGACCATGACTTGGGGCAGGAGGCTCTACCCGACCCCAGGCATGTGGAAGCTCGCGTTCCTGTCCTGTGCTCACAGGCAGAAGGGCTACCATGTTCTTGGTCAGACAGTTAGGAGCGGGTGGTCCATTTCCTCATAGCTGCTGGGGACTTTGCTTCTGTCTGCAGTGTCCTCCTTTTGTACAGATCAGATTAAAGCTCCTAGCCCTAAGTAGCTATCAGTGAAAGTCTCTTCAGTGGCTGTAGCAGCCGGGCATGCTTTCTGCAGCTCGGACACGCCCAGCATGGGCGTCAGCTGGCACCTTCTCCATTTTCCTTGAATTTCTTAGCCCATCCTGCCATTTAGACACCCAATAAAGGGAGTCATCTCTACAAGCCAACACGCGTATCTTGCTTGCTACTTTCACCGTGGCTTGGCTTGCTCTTCCCCGGCGAGAGCATTTAGAAGCGACTCAGCCCAGGTATTGTCAGCATTGACTACTAATTCTTGCCTCTGTGACAGTTACTGTGATCTTCGCTGTAACCTGTGAGGTAAAATAATTAAACCAACATCCCAGAAGTGGACATGGGGGTTAACTGGGATAAATTATATGCCTGAGAACTATAACCAGCAAAGGACAAGCCAATGCCCCTAATGACTGGATTAGAGTTTTCTTTCAACTTCATGCTATAGTAGAGCCACCTATCTGTGTGGAATGTATACTCAACCCCTCTTCCAACTATTACCGTCATAAACAAAGAAAGAAAAATCCAGAAGGCCAAGCATGGTGGTGCATGTCTTTAATCTTAGCACTCAGAAGCAGAAGTGGGCTGATCTCTAGGAGTTTTTAGGTGAGCCTGGTCTACATAGCAAGTTCCAAGCCAGCCTGGGCTAGAGGGGAAAAGAAGAAGAAAATAAACTGAGAAGTGCTTTTGGGGGAGCAAATGCCATTAAGAGAAGGTCTGAAGTCTGAAGAAACATTGTAGATAAACAATTGTCCCACTGGATTTCAGTTCTAATTTTATTTAGTGTATTTGTAATAACACATATGTTTACAGTAGTTTTAAAATGGAACGCTCAAGTGGAAAACTTGTTCTAAGGAATGGCTTTTTGTTTTTTGCTTAGGTTCTTTGTTATGGTTCCTCCAAGAAAGGAAGGATTGTTACCATTGTGATCGAGAACGACATAAAAAGACAAACAAAACAAAATAAACAAACAAAAAACCAAAAAACAAAAAAACCTTGCTTATGAATCCTCAGTTAGAATAATCAACTGGATTACTACTAGCAATAATTAGGTAGCAAGGGAAAGACTTATCTGTGCTCAGTTGCACGAAATTGTTTTTCAACTTTTTAGTGCTATGACGGAACTATTGCTGAGCCTGAGGCTCCTGGAAGACATGGTGGCCATCCCCTGTAGTAGGGCTGGCTGTGGCTTAGGAAGCAGATGCATGTAAAGGACAAAAATGCCCTTTGAGATAGCAATGCAAAGTGCTGACAACCGGCAGCCGCTGCAAGGGATTTAGGCTGGCAGCTCCAAACAGGACCCGCGCTCACCCTTTCCCGGCTGAATCCCATGGCCTTCTTTGCTGAAGCCTGCAGAGTGTTTCATTCAGACAGTGGCAGAGTTGCAGCAGCTGGCCAGAGCCCGCAGCTGTCAGGATATCTGGCAAATAACCTCAGCAATGAGGTGCGATTTCCTAAGTGTTCAGCAAGAATCGCACAGGATTGCACAGTGCCCACCCCGCTAGCGTTCCCCCTGCCCGGCAGCCTGGATTTGAAGCCAGCGGTGGAAGGAAGGGCAGTTTCTTTTTCTGGCTTGTCACATGCCTGCTGTGAATCGGTGCCCTTCTGCTTTAGTTGGTTAACTACTTAATAGGTGGAAAAAGAATCTAAGCGTTGAGAGTTATGAGATTTACTGTGCTTTTTTTAGGGCGAGCCAATAATTAGGTGAAAAGCTCCTCCCCTCCGGGAGTGGTAGTTATAATACAGCACAAAAATAGCTCGCTTGACTAGGATACAAGGTGGAGTCTAAGAGATTCATATAAGGTTCCTCACAGAAGGAGGGAAGGGACAAGCTCTCCAGAGCACATGGGGATTGAGGGGGCAGTGAGTGGAGAGGGAACTAGAAGAAAGGGAGGGAGGAGAGGAAAGCATTAAGGGACTAGGAAGATTGGAGTCAGGGGAGGAATAGAAGACAGGAGAGAGAGAGAGAGAGAAAGAGAGAGAGAGAGAGAGAGAGAGAGAGAGAGAGAGAGAGAGAGAGAACATAAAAGAGGGAGCCATTATAGGACTGAAGAGAAAACTGAACTTAAAGGTCCAGAGACCTACAAGACTGACTCCAACCAACAATCTGAGCAACCGTGGAAAGGCTACCATAAATGCCCCTTCCCTGATAATGAGATCAACAACTAATTTTATCCACCATCCTGGAGCTCCCATCTAGGCACCCAAGTGGAAACAGGAAGCAGACGCCCACAACTAAACAGTGAGCCGAGCAGAACCCAGATGCAGAGAGGAAGAGGACAAAACCAGGCTGCAGAAACACATAGAGACAGCTGACCTGAACAAGGAGGAGCTACTCGGCCCCTAGACTGGATGGCTGGGAATCCAGCACGGGACTGACTCAGACCCCCTGAACATGGGTCTCAGCCAGAAGGACTGAGCAGTCTAAGGGATCTCAGGACAGTGGAACCAGGATGTATCCCTGAGCACAAAAGGACTTTGCAGACACATCCCCCATGGAGGGACAACTCCCTTTAACCTAGAGACAGGAGAGAAGCCCTAGCCCCTACTGCAAATGACCTGACAGATGTACATGACTTCTCCTGGAGGGCATCACCCCCATGTGGAGTGGGGGATGGGAGGAGGGTGGTCAGGCGCATGTAAGGGGGGGAGAGAGGGAAAGAGAGAGGGAGGAAGAGTGGAACTGGGACGATATGTAAAATAAAATAAAAAAAAAAGAAAATAGCTCTTTTCTGTCCCTCCTTGTGGGTTCTCCAGTTGCCTCCCAAACATTTTCTCCCATAGACCTCATACCAAACCCACAAAGCAGGCATTAATCATCCCCATTCAAGAGGTAAGGAAACTGAGAGGCTGAAGGAGACAGAGCAACCCGCTTGCCCTTGAGAAGCCCCCATAGGAACAGCCTCGGTCCTCAGCTCTTTGTCTGTGTAGACTTAATTACTATCCACACTCGGTCTTTACCCTTGTCAGTCAGCTCCAGCTAAAGCCCACTCAATTCAAATAACATCGCAGGGCCTGTTAGACTGTGCCTCAACGTGCAATTCTGTCAGTTATGACCAGTGCAGAGGAGGTTTGCTTTTATTATTGTTTTTAAAAATGATCGCTTAATAGCATTTTGATTTACACATCAGATATTAGTACTTTGATAAGCTACTGAGTAATAAATGTTTGTATCTTGATGTGTTTTACCCCTTTACAATAGACAGCCTGTTCTGGATTATGCATACACGATTTTTCTCATTCCCTCCTGTCCTATTCTACCTCACCCTCTAATTCTTTCCCCTGCTCCAACTCCCTCCCTTGATCCAACTCACCCCTTTCTGCGCTCACCCCCACTCTAACACAATCTGTGTGTCCTTTCAATACATCTTTTACAATAGTAGTAACTCGAGAGTTTGTCTGACTTGGAGGGACTTAGAAAGCAATCGCTTACTCCAGCCATCT
This sequence comes from Phodopus roborovskii, assembly GCF_943737965.1. Lineage (NCBI taxonomy): Eukaryota > Metazoa > Chordata > Mammalia > Rodentia > Cricetidae > Phodopus > Phodopus roborovskii. Next base: position 123,850 of record NW_026125042.1, read on the forward strand.
CATAACAAGATCAGCACCATGCAGAAGCTATTTTCTATAAAAAAGAAAACAAAACCAACTGTGTGACTTTCTGAAATGGGTTAAATTTGTCCTCTTGATTAGGTAAAACTATATCAAAATATACATTAAAGTTATTGCCAGCCAAATTCTGTTAAATTTGAGTTAATGAAGATATTAGTTTCTGAAATTATTTAGCCACTTTAAGAATTACATTTATTTATTGTACAGGGGTTGCAGCGAACGTGCCACCATGGGCAGGTGGATGTCAGAGGGCAACTTGGACTCTGATGCTGATTTTCATAGCACTTGACTAATGAACAGAGTCCTTCCACTTGTCATATTGTCATACTTAAGAATAACTCCTGATTACAAGGAATTTAAAAACAAACAAACCTCCACTACTATTATAGTGGTTTGGATGAGAAATGGCCCCCTTTAGTCTCACATACTGGGATACGTTGTCCTTGCTTGGTGGCACTGCTTGGGGAGATTTTTGAGCCTTTAGATGGAAGAGCATTGCTGGAGGAAGAATGTTGCTGGGGGAAGTCATTGAGAGTGTAGCACCTTGCCCTGGATACATTTCACTCTTTGCTGTGTTCGTGGTTACAGCCATGATCTCTTGACTTCTTGCTCTGGCCACCTGCTGCCTGCTTCCTCACCATTGTGGATTCTCCCTCGAAACCGTAAGCCAAATGAGCCCTGTCTTCTTTAATTGTTTTTGATCATGGTGTTCTATCACAGCAGAAAAGGAACCAGTAACTGTAAAAAGTAACCAACAAAAGTAACTGAAAAGTTTGCTTTTGGATGTGCATCACTCTATAAATCATCCTTCTGACATATGGCATTACAGACAGTACCATCAATCTTTCTTTCCAGTAATCAATGACTCTAAATGGGGGCATGGTACGAATGTAAAACTGTATGGGTTTATTAATGACTTTAAATGACCATGCAGTTGCATCTCTCCATGGGGAATGGCCTCTCAAAGTCCATTTGTGCACTAGGATGGTTACTGGTTCCACTGTCAGAGGCCCCATAGACTGCCTAGGCTCTCTGAGACCCACATTCAGAAGGCTTGGTTTGGCCCAATGCTGGTTCCCCAGTTTTATGACTGGGGTCCGTGGAGCTTCCACTGCTCAGGTCAGCTATTTCTGTGAGTTTCTCCAGCATGGTCTTTGACCCCTTTGCTTATCCCTCCTCCCTCTCTACAACTGGATTCCAGGGAGTTCAGCTCAGTGCTTAGCCACACTTTGTCTTTTTAAGGAAGCTATATCCACATGGTAATATTTTCTAATGTTGACCACCTTAGTGTCAGAAGTAATATTTAGAATCTGATCTAATGCTTTAAATGCTTTTATTGTGGTTCCAATACCAGTTTGAAGCCAAGATAGGGTGGGGTTTTAACTCCACCAACCAGAGGATTAATGTATAAGTCCTGGAAAGTTGGCAGTATAGTGCCTGGTACCCATCCATGCTGTTTGTTGACTACAGTGAACATTAGAACAGAACAGCATTATTGAAATGCTGTAGACAGTGCCAGCTAAAAATATACTGTCTTAAATGGATGTGAAATTAACACTTAATCCAGGAGGGAGACGTTAGGTCTAATTGCTACAGTAGGAGCTATGTATGCCATGGTCTACTGACAGAACCCATAATTTGCCAAGTTCTAAGTTTAACCTTCATGTGACAAATATCTGTCACAGGGCTTCAGCAAGGAAAACACCCAGGGATACAATAATGTTTAATTTTTACAATTTTCAGTGTGCCTTATTTGTAATATATGAGATGAAGTTGTATTATAGGCAAATGAGAGTTGGTAGGTCACCAACTGTGTATGCTGTGAAATGTCAACTATGAGATGGGAAGGTTTGTGACTCTTCCACACAAAACCCAAATACTTGTAAAGGGCTTTTTGGTCTTCAGATTGAATATCCAAACACAAATATATAATACGAATTAGCTTGTTTCTCCCCTTTTGCCACTAATATTTGTCAAGAAAAAGGGCA